>NW_015660496.1:724138-761205 GCF_001515625.1 Sinocyclocheilus rhinocerous | reverse complement strand
TACATATCACTGCAGTTTCCAAAATAAATGAACACTAGAGGCAGTAAAACTCCGACACCTTTTAAATTTTATTCCTTTTCACACAAATTTACAGAGTTTCGATTAATAAAGCGTAATTTTCACACAATTACTTGTTATGTTATGACTTCAAAACAATTTTAATATGCTGGGAGATTTGAAAACTGATGCTTTTGAATGTTAGCATCACACATATCCAGCTTCATATCTATGGGTTTTCATAGATGGTAGGTTTGTTCGGTAGCTCACCGAGTATGGAGACGTACTTGAGAGGTGAGGAACTCTGGTTCAAATCCCGTGTAACTACGGTTTAACAAAACAGTTGAAATCTGCATATAAGGAATCTCAAATGGCACGGTTGCATCAGCCAATGCGTTTTTATATCAGTTTTGCAGTTGTTAACACTATAGAGTAGGTTTAGGGTTGGGTTTGGTGTAGGGCATATTTCCAACACGATAGAGCATTAAAGGGTTAGTTCACCCAAAAATGAAAATTAGGTAGCTGATTCAGAAGCGCCTGATTGTCATAGCAAAGTCCGCATTACCTCCTCTCCTAGGTTCACGAAACGGTCGTCCATAAAATGCATTGCTGTTCTGTTGTAAGTAATCTTAAAGATTCCTAAATGCATCTACTTTCGGAAGGCTAAATAAAGTGCTTTTGCTTTCGCCTAGAAACACACAGCGTCTCCTTGACATGGCTGCTTCAACACTAACTGCGGTTACTGACACCATGCCTTCTTTCTTTGCGTGCACATTTGCGGCGGGATTATGCAAATATTTCCACATAGTGGGGTAGATATGTGGGGGCGTGTTAGAATGAGCCGTTTTAGGGGGGCGTGGCAGAGTCTTAACTTTGATAAAGAATATCTCTTTGGTTTTGAGACTTTAGTCTTTGCAACTTCAGGGATCTTATCTATGCACAATCAGCTTGTAACACTCCAAAGAGAAAGGAAAACTTGAAATCGCATCATATGACCCCTTTACCTTTTAGCGACAGTCTCCGGATATTTTAATTCTCAACCGCCGCAATATGTACCTGAAGCAACGTAATAAAAACATGCCAGGGTTCACGTATTGAACCCGTGTTTTAGCGCCACTCATTGGACATTTCTCTTTGAAACTGCAACGAAACATGCAGTAAGTTACGTAAAAACGGTGTTGCAGAAAAGTACCCAGAGGTACGTATTTTTATGAGACCAGGTTGAAATAAAATCTGTCCACATGCTTGATAGTCCCTCAATAAAATAAAATAAAAAATGTCACATTTCATAATTTCATCATTTTGTTTAATAAATGCATTATATTCTGCTGCATTTAAATGAGAAACATAAAAGTAAGCATGAGGACACCAGTGCACTTGAATCATTTTAAAATATGTGGTATATTATCCATGTATAGTCATCCATAAAAGAATACAGGATACAACAGTGAAAGAAGGGTGAGTTACATCATTGTCTTCAAAGGCAAAGGTTAAAAAAAGCAGTATGATGATATAGTGCTAGATCAAAGAGTGGTCTTGACATCAGAAAAAAAGTATTTCCAAACTGCTTTGACAAAATCTACTTGGCCTGTCACACTCCAGGCTATCCAGAGTAAATGAAGAATATTAACAGTGAAGCCTAAACCAGCATGCCATACTAATGCATTCCTGTGTTTTCATTCATAATCCAATGCATTTTCAGAACAGCAGGCTTCAGATTGCCAACATTTTAGTGCGAGATCACATATCACACCAAATCTCATAAAACAACAAACACCAAACTGCAACTGGCACGTTGCGGCCACTGTTCATATCAATTCATCCTCATATACTTCTGTATCACTAAGAAGATCCTCTCAGGTATTATTCAATAGGCATCCTTTCCACATCTCAACATCTTTGTACAGCATTAGTCGTGAGATCACAAATGATGAGTAACCTTTGTCATTGCACCGCCTTGTAAAGTAAAGCGTTAAAAGAATGAAAGGAAGAAAAGAAAATCACCCCCTGCTCTAAAAGTTAGCATATAAAAGGGTGTATGATTTTCTGCTTTGCTAATTGCTCTTCATAAGGGTGAATGGATGTATTCCACGTACCCACGCAGTGATTAGTACAACCACGTTCAGCATGAAGGCTGCTTTGTATAAATGAAGCTATAATTCTCCACTGTGTCAAATACTCTATTAATAATTCTTTGAGGGGAATTTTTAAAAACGAACGCATCCAATGTATTCTCCTGTTGCCACATTTCATCCACCATATTTCAGAGTGGTAATTGTAGACTCTCTTCATGAATCTTTGTAAAAACACTTAAAGATGCAGGCCATCATATAAGCTGGTTATCAGATCAAACGAAGCACTTCAATCAATCACCAGGAAAGACCCCTATAAAGTGCAGGGTTCTCTTATAGCACCATGCTACCAGTCAGACAATTGTATTTATGTGTTCCAAGGTCACTAACAGATGGCATGAGATTCCTGCACTGGAGACAGTTGGCACGAACAACTTGGCCCTGTCCAAGTGCCGGTATAATCATCATTATTCTGCGCCTGAGTAGAAACCACCACAATGAGACCATACTGTCGAGGAGGCTGCCAGCAGAATCAGAAGGACTTTCTTCAGGCATCAACATGACTGAATTTACCTAGGTGTGGAGATTAATTTACCTTTTTTTCAGCAAAGCCAAATGATGTGCAAAAGCGCTGTTTGTCTGATCGTAACTTTGCTTTTGCCTTTCAAAAGACTGGCTTTAATGAAAGCTGAAATGAAATGCTCCCTCACAGAATATGGACTGATCAGAAGAGCTCTGAAAATCTGTTATAGCTGAGGTATTTATTTATTTAATTGAAAATTAAACTCAGCACAGAGATCTCTCTGCCTTGTTTGGATATGGCTGGTGGTGAAAAAAAAGGTCTATTTGAGAAGCTTCACCAGTCACCATAACAAATGCCTTTATTTGTTGAAAATGACTGAGTCTCTTCCTCTATCGACTCGCAGTGATGTGGGACTGGAGCAGCGCAGCACCCAACACAATGCAAGAGCAAGATACCGGGGCTTCATTTTTTCTCCCTGTACACAACTCCAAGGTGGTAATGTGACACCAAAGGTAACAGAAGCCACTGACTAGAAAGATGTTAATCCTGACAAAGTGCCACAGCATTAGCCAGAGCCTTTGCTAGATTGAATTCTGCATCCCTCGGGAGCATGAGCAACACAGACGGTGGCGCTCAATCTTTTTGAGTGGCCCTCCGAGACAAAACTGTGGTAAGCAAACTGGGCCAGGACTAAAAAGAACAACAGCACCCTCTATTGAATGCATGTGAGCGTACATGGTGGTCTTCAAATATTAGTATTGTTGTTATTATTATTATTATTATTAAAAATACTAATACTAACGCATTTATCTCTATGTTGCCCCATTTCAATTATCTATTTTAAGGAAAATTTGACTTCTTCTTTATATATATATATATATATGTATATATATATATATATAGTTTCCATATCACTTGTTAGGCCTATATATGAGCTATAATTGCCACAAAGTAGCAGGCATCTCTTTACCAATTGCATTGCACTAAATCTGACAACATATTTAAAAAAAATAAATAAATACATTTCAATGTCAAAATAGGCTAATTCTAGACAATGTAACTATGACCAAAATATGATTTTCAAAAAACAAACAAATAAATAAATAAATAAATAAAAACCCCTACTTTACAAATGTAAAATCCACGCTTCACGGCCTTTCCTTAACAGTCCGATCGAAACACACTAATTCGCTTCACTAAATCACTCACTGTCTTGACTACTTCTACGCGTCCTACCGAGGAAATACAGAGCTGATATTGTTCATAAAAGATTTGTGTAATGATTCATGGTGTGATTCTCACAGTGGGGGGTATATGACTGTTTTTATGCCCGATGTTGTGCTCTCTCACCACCCGCACGACTCCTTCATTCCCCATCGTGAAAGCTGAGGCGTTTGTGGATTCACTCCAGCGACAGGCGGCTCGCATTCCCTTCTACAAACCAGAAACTCGTGAACCCCATTACTTCTATCAAAATAATAATAAAAATCGATTGAACTTCTCGTTGAATAAATTAATAAATAAACAACCCGGGGACACCATGCATGTACTATGCACCAGATGGAATCGTTATTATGCATATTAGGCTACAGGCTATTAAAGCGGCAAGGAAAGTTGTGCCCAACACTCTCGATGATGGACAGTCTTATAATAATGCCAAAATCACAAAAATAAATCTGATAATTTGATAGGCTAATAACGTCCTATAACCATTAAAAAATAAAACTACAGGGTATTTCTGCACTACACATATATTATAGCCTATATTTTATTAACTTGACTACGTGATTTTTTTATTTTATTTGTTTTATTTTATTGTTATTTATTTATTTATTTATTTATTTGTTTGTTTGTTTGTTTGTTTGCTCAGGCTCAGTGGAACGCAGTGCATCTCCACCACGTCGTGCTCACGATCTGAAGAGCAGCTCAAAACTAAAAGTTGAGCTACTCGCTGAGCCATGAGCAAGAGCTCCATGGTCCAGCAAATTGTCCACGAAAGCAAATCGCTCCTCTGAATGTCATCTGAGGCGCTCACATTTACTACAGACTAAGTGTGCATGGTTTACAATAGGTGTGCAGTCACTGCAAGAGAGCTGACTGCTGAGGAATGGAGAAAACCTTTGGTGAGAACGGCTGACCTGTCCTCTCCATTCCTCAGAAGACAGCTTTTTGCAGTCCAGCGTTGATATGATGCGCGTTTCAGTCGTAAACAGCAGCATCACTTCCTACCTTTGAACACTTTCGAAGACGACACCGGTTGTCCAGTGATGGTCCAAACAGCGGCTAAACGCTGCCACTTCTTCTCTGACCAACAATCAACATCCAACAAGAGCAGTCTGTGTATTAGCACTCCAGACACAGGGTCCTCCTTGTCAAAGTCCTCTCCCAGAATTGAAACAAAACATAAAAACCCGCTTTATTTATTGATTTTTTTTTTCTTCCTTCTTCAAGTAAGTACCGAAGGCAACTGTTAAATGAAGACTGGTGAAATAAAACTGAGGTATGTCCACGATCAGTCAGGTGCAGCTGCTCTGCGCGCACGTTCGCTGTGCTCCTCCAACAGTCGGAATGGTGATGATGACCGGTGCGATGTAACGCAAGCAGGCTGTGTGTGTCTTACCGCCGGTGACTGTGTCGAGTCGACCCTCCTTCTCTCCCTGCGTTTCCAGATGGAAGCAGTTTCTCATCTGTCCTGTCGTGCGGTCCCATCTGAAGCGAGCGGCCAACGCAACTGTTAAACCGGCCTCTAAAATCCTCCTCCAATCAAAACAGGCGGATGAAAGCTGAGCCCCCACTGGGGAATGAAAAAGCCGCTCGTCTCAATAAAATAAAAGAATATAAAAATTGTAAAAGTGCCACAATTCTCTTTGAAAAAGCAAGCTAATAAAACGAAAAAAGACAGTTTGCGAATCCACAATAACTCTTTTAATTTCGCACTTTTACTCTATGCTGTTTGTTTCGTTGACGTGATGGCATGGATATAGGGAAGACCGGGGACTGCTGTCAACACATTTTGTTTATTTGTTTCGTCTGTAACGCTGTTTATTTATGCATATTTTATTTAATATTTACATATCTATCAGCTACAAATTACTCCTAAATATTTATATTACTATACAGCAAAGTTATGGGTGGATTTATTGTGTTAATCAATTTTACTTTTTACAATATAATCATGTTCTCCATTATTTTAATTCAGAATGTAAATAAATCAATAAAATCAAATATTGTATTTATTTTATTTGTTTTATTGGTATGTTTTTTTAACAAATATGTGAAATGCTTTGGATGTGATCAATTTTAAATAAATAAATAAATAGTTGTGACCTGATTAGTCAATGCAATGTTAAAGCTGTTCTATGATGCACAATATTGTAACAGCTCTGACAGAAACACCTGTTAATATATTTGCACACAATGCCTAATTAATCAATAATAATAATAATAATAATAATAATAATAATAATGGTTTAATAAAAATCTGTTCCCGATTTTTTATAACGATTTTAAGGTACTCAAAGCCATGCTGCATTTTGAATATACAGGTGAGTTACAACTGTGTTACAAGACTCCCCAGTTTCCCCTGTTTCAAAGATGACTATCTTTTCAGAGTAATAACTTTTTTAAGGTTAAATACAGTGTTGCACACATAAAATCACAGTGGAGAACAGCACAACGCTCACAAAAATTCATTTTGCAAATAGGTCATTATGATGTAAGGCCATTACTCTGGTCATCATGTCAGAGCTTAATTGTAGGTTGGGTCTATAATTATGGTATCCATTACTGCCCTGCTAATTGGAATGTCTACTCTTAGCATTGTGCATTGTTGATTGAAATTGGTATTCTACTGAAACTGCAGTTTGACCCACTTCTTTTCCATTTGTGGCTTAAGGTTGAGGCAGGGAAGTGAATGTGGATCATGCTGAAAAATAAAACTGATGTAATATCGCTGTTCAGGATCCCATTTGGAGTCTATCAAGAGAAATGCAAAACACTCAGTTTAGATGGAGAGTTTAATGAGATGAAAATAATTTTCTTCTCTCTCTTCTGTGTTGTTTTTGCAACACCATTATAATAAAGGAAGACAATACTGATTGTTCGGTAACAAATTGATTTCCTTAGGCGTATTTATGACTTCAGGTTCCATGGTCTCAGATTGAGGAAGTGTTGTGGTGTTCATTAAGAGCAGCTCCTGGTCATATTCAGCATGTGCTCTATTCCTGTCATTATGGCAAGAAATCTCAAACATGATCCTCTCTCCATCAGCCATTTGGCTGGGGATATAGTGAACAATCAATTCAGTCAGATTATTAGCCCGTCTAATAATTGAATTGAGCTGTCGCTCGGGTAATGGATTCACTGCTCACACGGTCGCTTCAGCCAAGGCTGGTTTAAAGAAGTGTGTGAGAGAGAGAGAAGTAGCGGAGGAGGGCGGGGGTGTGAATGGAATAGAAAAAAAGCAAAATGAAGCAGAGCGACAACGTTGGCAGTGATACCTCAGGATGGCAGAGCAATCAGATCCATGTCAGTTTTTAATCAGGTTCCATGGAGACACAAATTAGCCGTCACATAAGGAAAACATCTTGCTTTGCCTTTCCATTTCACAATTGTATGTATCAACTTACAATTTTACATCTGAGGAGAGCCTCTCGAGGTTTCCCGGGAGGATTCCATGGCAGCATTTATGCAGTTTGTCTTATTAACTTTCCACAAGAGATTATACGACAGTGGCAGCATTGTTTTGAAGTAACACATTAAAAGACCTGCTAGACTAAAGCCACCATATGATATGCCTAAAAAGCCAAAGATGAACACGTCTTTTTTTGTTTTATCATTCATTCGCACAAACAAATGGCTGCCAATATCAATTGCACGGTCTTGCTGGGGCACAGTTGGGTAAATAAAATCAGACACCCATGCCAATGTACATCCCAGCAGCTGAATCAAGCACGGCTTGGATTCCGACACACTTCAGAACTATTATTACTCTGTCTCTGTTGTTTTGATCACGTATTCGCTGCAGAAACCGAGGAAGCAACCAGACACATGTACTTTTTGATATAATATCCATTTTGTCTAACCCTATTTTAATCCATTACGAGACACTGATATCTGTTGGTGGATCAGAGACCTGGCAGGGGTCTCGGCACAGAGCACAGAGAGGAGCTGATTACTCACTCTATTGCGGCGGGAGTTCAAATGAAAGAAAAACAGAACAACCTCAGTCACAGTAATGGAGTGGTACATCTGACACCTTATCAGTTGGAGGTGCTCATCAGAGAGAGCTCGCTTTATTTTCTTTAAGAGATTTTCCACAGATATGGTTGTGAGTGGGGTGCCGCCTTTCTACTTGAGGTGATTCTGGAAACATGGGGTCCTTGCTCTTCATCAGGTCGTGTCACATCAGACGAGGCACGGGAAGACTGTGAACAAGCAAACAAACAGGCGTGTTTTTCTGTCTCTTCCTCTTAATCTTGCTTTGTAAAGTCTGAAGTTTTTCACACCTTTATACTCACTCTTTTCTCACTTGTGGTTTACGACTTGTGCGTGTGATTTTGTTCCAGAAAATCAGAAAAGACCCCGTAAGAAGAGTTACACAAAAATATGCCAGGAGCTTCATCTTCGTAATGAACCTTGTCATTCTAAATGGAAAATATACAAGCAGGAGGAAGCCCTATGAATAATTTAATGAGGAAATCACGAGGAAGGCCTTTCACATTACTGCAAATGATTACTTTTTTTCTGCTGATACGAGTCTTTATGATGAAACTGGCTAATTGTTGGTGCAGCTGGATGACAGTTTCACTCTCAGGCATATATGCTAATATGCAAAGATTTCAGTGGTGTCATTTAAGCGACAGAGAATTATTTGAAAGAATACAAAGAACTTCTATAGAAACCTTTGTCTCCCGGATGACAGCGTGCTCCGACACTTGCTTCCTAAATAGACAATTAAAGCTTGAGAGTTTCTTTTATACAGGCTGTACACTGAAATCATTGAAAGTGTATGTAACATCCTTCAGCAAGACTTCAGAAAGAAACAATTCACAACATAAACTGTTAGTCATAGTCTTACTTTGAGGGAGGGAAATAGATTAAAGGGATAGTTCAGCTGAAACTGAACATTCTGTTATCATTTACTTACCCTCATATCATTCCAAACCTCTAAAGAAGTTCATACATTGAAAGTCAACAGGGTCCAATCCAATGTTGTTTTGGACCCCATTGACTTTAATTGTATCTGCAAAAACAGTTGAAACAGCCTTTGAAATAGCTTCATTTGCAGTCCAGTAATACGGGTTGGAACGACATGAGGGTCAGTAAATGATGACAGAATTTCATTCATGAGTGAATTCCTTTAATCTATTTTCACTTTGCCACTCAAGCTAAGTATTAGCCTCTATTTGCTGCTTAGAGTCCTTAAATTTAAATAGGTAAAAGTGAGGTCTGCTTTAGACAGTTGGCAATGAGTGCAGGACATTGGCAGGTATAGCGGATATAATTGAATGGGGCTGTGCTGCAGCAGCTAATGGAAAGGAAACAGCCTGCTAGACTCAAATGGGAATCTTTGCCACCATACGGAGGGCTCCTGCTGCTATGGTGATATCCAGTAAATAGGATTGAGCCCAATGGGGTTCATCCACTGGATGCCATGGAGTCTCCCCAGCCCCACGGCCATGTGTCAACCACTAATCTGATCACAAGAAGCATGATACCCCGAGACTACTTCTGAGGGCATACAAGGATAATGATAACATGCTCCAACAAATGGACTGACTAGGCAATACAAATATGGTGTTGGCACAGCATCATTAGCACTCATTTTAATATTCTGCTTACATTTTTCTCAAATTAGTGACTGATAAGAGACTTTCTTTCTTTCTTTCTTTCTTTATAAGAAAATAAAAGACAATAAGCAGAGTAGCAGACCAACCTCTCTCTTTTTTTATTTCTACTTTTTATTAATGGCATTGCATTGACTTTATTATTTCGACATATTATCACAGACCAGCACACATGCTCTAACTAATAGCCCACAGATAGTTTTCTTTTATTGTTTCCAGCAATTTGGTTGTTTTAGTACTTCAGTCTTGTGAGCATAACCCTGAAATGACATATGGAATAAACTAGTTCCTGTAAGCTCTAGGTGATGTTGATAATACTTTGATGAAAACTAGGTCTTGGGCACAGGCAAGCATTTAGTAAAAATGAGTTTATCCGACACTGTCCATCATATATTGAGGGCTCTCTTTTCAACTCCACCAACTGTAGTGTAGCACTTTGTAACTCATCATTTTGTTTTAAATCTTGTAAGAAGTACATTGCTGGAGAAGGTTCACTTTAATTTTGATCCTAGCTTGCCCGGACATCATGTTCTGTTCTGTCTTTAATACCAAGCTAGTTCCTAGGTCCATCAAAACTGAGCTACTATTCTCACTGTCTAATGTTGTGGTTCTTGGCTTTCTTCTGTGTCAAAAGAACGGAAAGTGCAGCGTGTAATACTAGGGATTTCTCTCCTTTTTTTTTGCACATGAGGATATTTTATTTTACAGATGGATAGAGTAAAACCTAACAGAGACACATACACAGAATTGCTTGAGTAGAATTTATCTATTGCACACCCACCATCACTCTCTCTTCCTTTCTCACTCTCTCCATCTCCCCTCATGTACATTCACAGACAGTACATATAATTTTGTTCCTCTAATTTATTTCTGCTTTCACTGTGCTTGGGTCTTAAACTCATAATCAGCCACACTGAGGTTTAAAGGCCTTTCAGATAACAGTAAAATGCACAGCCTTTTTTTCATGATATTGATGCACTAGCAGTCAACATAACCCCCCCCCCCATAAATTTGTCATTTATGTCATTTTAGGACATATACATTAGGATTTTATTATAAAATGATCCTATGCATATAGGGGAAAAACATAAATCATGAATTTTGCTGTTTTGCTTTATCATGTCTCAAGTTTACTGAACAATATCCTGCTTTGTTTAAAGTCTGAGCTGGGTGAGTTAACAGCTGTCACTGTCTTAAACAAGGTGGATGTGATTTGCACTTCCTTTCAAACACCATCCCGGAGTCACCTCAGACAGTGTCTGGGCCATACCTGTCACTCATATGCCTTGTATTTTTCACTAGTTTCCCCTCGCCCAGTAGGGGACACTCAGTCGAGCCACGCTGTCACAACCTATTGCCCCTTCAGTCCAACTCATCCATCAGTCTGATCAGAGACACGACCCACCGCCGAGCCACAGACGCAAGATCTCCTCCGAAATTCATCTGCTGGTTAGTGCTACTACAATTCAGCCTGGTCTCATGTTTATACGTAGGTATTAATACGTAACATTTACAAGCACAAAACGTACACTTTTGTACGTTTTTATTAATGCTAAAACGTACAATTTAGACGTATTTCAATGTTTAAAACGTACAAATCGCTACGTATTTTTAGAATACGTAAGTATTTGTACGTTTAGATGCTGAAAATACGTCAGTATTGTACGTTTTAGTGCCTGTAAAAACGTAAGTGAATGTACGTTTTATAGTACCACATTTTACGTAAAATACATACAAATTATCATGAGATCACGTTGTACAATTAGATTCCCTGTAACACTGTGCCAGCTATTGCTAAATGTCCTTAAAGCTGATCTTAATGACTGTAAGCAGGTAAATATCTATTACCTGAGACTAAAATAACAGTTATACAACCAAAATTCAGCCAAAATGTAAAGGACTATTAACATTTAATTCAGATTTCAACACAAATAGCTTCTGAATGAGTCAGTTTTTTTTTGTTCTTCCATCCCATAACAACCAGAGGGATGCAACAGGCCAAGGTTTCAGCATTCAGAAATCCCTGTTTCAGACTGAAGGGGATCGAGCCATCCAGGGCCAGCTGGCGTACTCTGACGCTCATTTGCAATGCCAAGAAGTGGCATGGGGCATTTCCTTAGTGACAAGGCTGGACCACCGTGGCTAATCACTAGACAGCTTGGATAAAAATTGGAGCGTTATTTGCAGGGAAGGAAGAACCTGACACCCCAGATTGGAGAGCTGCATGTCATCATCACTTGTGCTTCCTTTCGATTTTATTAAAAAAATTAATTTGTAGAGCAAATATGAGTACAGATGAGGTTTATGTGTAACATATGTGACATGGACATACCATTTCCCTTCATTCACTTAAAGGGAAAGCTCACCCAAAAATGAATATTCTGTCATTATTTACTCACCCTCATGTTGCTTCAAACCTGTATGACTTCCTTTTCCCCAAGGAATACAAGAGAAGCTATTTTGAATTTTGAGGTCCAGACAACATTGGACCCCATTAAACTTCTTTATGCATATATAGAGACATGTAGCATACTGCATAATATACTGTATATTGCCCTATACTAAGAGAGACATTACCATACATGTTACCTGCAAGTCGACATATAATTTTCACATACATTTTCTGGGTAAATTGAAGATATGCCTTCTTATATGCCTATAAGTTATGTCAATATACTTTAGAGCCTAGGCGCAGGCTAATTGGTCATTAATGCAAACTGATGATATTCACAGTGTTAAAATACTTGGCACAAGCTGATTGGTTTATGTTGCTTATGCAGCAAATTAGCATTTTGTTTTCATTTAAATAGCTGGTTAGCATTCACTGGAGACTTTTGTAGCATGCTTTCAGAGTTTCCCTGAAACCCTCCACCTTCCTCAGCTCCACCTGTATAGATCTGCTACAGGCTATTTTATATGCTGTTCGTGCAGCAGCAGTATGTCTTAAATAAAATAAATACTTAATAAAGTCTTAAATACTCACAGCACTGTATCAGCGTATGTACTGGCAGTAGCAAGTTCCTGTACTTGCTTTGAAGCAGCACCAGCAGCAGCAGCAATAATCTACAACTACAGCAATAACCAACAGCAGCAGCATAGCATATCTATTCCACCAAGACCAAATACATTAACATTGTCATATCCATTACCATGCTTAAATCTTTTGAGTGTTGTCATGATAGAAATAAGTCTATAACATATAATCATCATAGTAAAATTTGAATATGTACATATGTTTATAAAATGTATATGGTCAATTTGGTATGGTAACATTATGATATTATATGAAGCAACCATATATGTCAACTATATATATATATATATATATATATATAAAATCTCTATGCTTACATGTTTTTTATTATTTATTTTTTGATATATAAATGTCTATATATACTTTTTTATATTTTAGTATGGATATACGAATATGACATTTATGTCTAAAGATGTACTTAAACAAACATATTTGTCTGGGCCAGATATATACCTCATGATAATTTTATTAAATTTAATATTTGTACATATTACATTCGCGCATGGGCTGAGAGTGGAAAAGAAGAAAAAACAACAACACTGAGACATTTTTTTTTAAATATAATCTATATAATAATAATAATAGCTTTGGATGACAAGAGGGTGAGTAAAGACAGAATTTCCTTTTTTTTTTAACTATCCCTTTATGTGTAAGTTCAGTGTGCCGACTTTTTAGCATGTCCTCTCTTAACCTCTCTTGTCCCACACACATACACACAACATTTGCATGGCTTTTATGCTCTGACTTGTCAAAACAGAGCATACGAAGAGGAGGGACAAAGGGAAAGCCTCTGGCTGATCCCGGTCACTTTAGTTCAGATTCATTCAGGTGGCTCTCTTCTTTCATCTCTGTATTTCTCATTATAGGAGCACAGGGCTGCTATGCAAACTATACTGGCGTTAATCTGCTGTTCATAATGCCTCTCATCGTACTGTTATTTCAACAGGCAGATGATGGATAGGTGAAAACTCATGTGAGGCTCTGTTAGCTGATTGCTGACTGCTGTGCCCTGTCTCATGGAAAAAGCAAAGGTAGTTCCTTATTAGATATTTGATAATTATTAAATAAAAATATCCTCATTGAGAACTACTTGCGAACTATGACCAGTTAATAAAGAATAACCAGTTAATTGCTAATCACAACAGTAACATCTTAAAAGTGAACAATTGGGTTCTTTGTGGAAACTTATTTATGAATTTGATATCCCCAATTAGGCTGCATTTTAAAATTGTGACTACTACTCTTACCAAAGGATGGATGTTCTCTGTTTATTTCAAACTTAGACATAGAATAATAATAAAAATGATAATTTTGATATGAATGGTAAAACGATAAAAAATGATGCTGACAAGCTCATGATTGAATTAGTTCACAATTATGAGCACTGTTTCGTGTCAGTTCAATATGTATCCCACTCCAAAAGACATAAAGTATGTATGTCTTTTGTCTTCAGATATAAAATATGTTAAATAACTCATTAATTTACTTGTGAGTAATTACTAAGTGGTTAAGGTGTTTTTCACTTTAAAATAATGGTCCAGATCACTAGTAGTTCCTTAGTAGCACTTTAGTTTTAAAGTGAAAAATACATTAGCCCCTCACTAATTACTCAAGCGTTACCTTGTCAGCCTGCAGGAACCACTAGTGATCTGGACCATTATTTTAAAGTGAAAAACACATGAACCACTCAGAAATTACGAAGTAATTTAATAAGTTATTTAACATATTTTATATCTGAAGACAAAAGACATACATACTTTATGTCTTTTGGAGTGGGATACATATTGAACTGACACGAAACAGTGCTCATAATTGTGAACTAATTCAATCATGAGCTTGTCAGCATCACTTCCTAATTATTAACATTTTTAAGTGAATTATCATTTGTATTATTATTCTATGTTTAAGTTTGAAATAAACAGAGAACATCCATCCTTTGGTAAGAGTAGTAGTCACAATTTTAAAATGCAGCCTAATTGGGGATATCAAATTCATAAATAAGTTTCCACAAAGAACCCAATTGTTCACTTTTAAGATGTTACTGTTGTGATTAGCAATTAATTGGTTATTCTTTATTAACTGGTCATAGTTCGCAAGTAGTTCTCAATGAGGATATTTTTATTTAATAATTATCAAATATCTAATAAGGAACTACCTTTGTCCTAAATTTGCTACTACTTGCTTAGTTAATCTTGCTTCTCTATTAGTTAATAGTATTAAGTTATTTAACATATTTTATATCTGACACATACATTTGTGTGAGGCACTAGTGATATTTTACCAGACACTGTAATCTGGAATATGCGGTTTTGTGCTTAACACAATATAAATGCAGTCGATGCCTTCATTAAGGATGTGAATAGTTTTTGTCAAGAGAACATCATTATTTATATTCAAGAAAAGTGCTCTGTAACTTTGGAATCTGAGACATACTGAACTGACACAAACTAGAGCTCATAATTGTGAACTAATTCAATCACTTCCTAATTATTAACATTTTTAAATGAATTATTGTAATTATTATTGTATGCTTTTGTTTGAAATAAACAGAGAACATCCATCCGTTGGTAAGAGTAGTAGTCACAATTTCAACCTGTAGCCGACTTATTTGGGGGATATCATATTCATAAATTAGTTTCCACAAAGAACCCAATTGTTCACTTTTAAGACGTTACTGTTGTGATTAGTAATTAATTGGTTATTCTTTATTAATTGGTCATAGTTTGCAAGTAGTTCTCAATGAGGATATATATTTTTTAGTAATTATCAAATATCTAATAAGGAACTACCTTTGTCTTAAATTTGCTACTTCTTGCTTAGTTAATCTTGCTCCTCTATTAGTTAATAGTATAAGTTAAGTGTTAATGCAGTACTACCTATTACTTCCTGCATAGTTACTTGTTAACAACGGACCATTATTTTAAAGTGTTACCAAAGAATCTAGTATGTCAGTGTATGTATTTGTCTCTTTGTCTCTGCACTTAAGCACATGCTACATGCAAATTGCTGTGCTAAGAGGGTGATTTGTACACTTTTATGACTGAATCTTTTTTCATTCTTTCTTGTCTAAACCAATTTAAACTCAATCTAAACTAGAAAGCTAATAGATATCAAAATTTAAATGTAAAATGCCTTCCCTTAATGAAATGGGCAAAAACAGATTTTTTAAGCTTTCCAGCTTTGTTCTTTTTCTCTCAGTTGTGTTTTATGCCCCCTCAGCATATTGCAACATTTGTCAACACCTGCGTCATGTTCTCAGTTTCCACAGCAGAGTGAAACTACCCAATAAACACACAGTGAGTGTCTGAGAGGAAAGCTTATAAGGGTGAACCTGAACCAGATGGTGAAATAAATGCCTGACAGCAGCACAGCAAGATGGCTCAAATCATATTTGAAATTCACCATAGTGATTTGGATTTGTAACAGTGGATCAAAGTAAAAGACTATGTAATTGTGTTCAAGTACATGCATTTGTGTGGACATGACCATATGCGCGTGTAAGTCTGTGAAATGTAATGCCTTGCAGGAATATGTATGTCTGTATGTCATAAACAAACACACATAATTGTTTGTTTATGACAAAAGGCTAAGATCTCAATACAGATTGTTCTAGACAATTATAATGTAATATCCAATCAGACATAACTACAGCATCATTATTGCTTGATGTTTACCACACATAAGTCTGTGGATGTAATGTTTTAAGATAAGCCACTAGCAACACTGATAGTTAAGAAACATGTGCCATCCGTGTGAGTCACATATGGAAGATGGAAACTGATCCATTTAAGTAACCATGTTACCAGCTTCTTTTAATTTTGTCAATGGCAACACTCAATGCTCAGAGGTTAAAGGTCTGGGTCAAGACTGGCCACAGATGTCCATGCTTGGCCTGAAAGGTGGATTTAGTCTATTGAATATTCTTATAAGACACCTTAAACTGGTCAGCTCCCCAATGAAAGGGGTCAAGGGCACAATGTAGCAAATAACAGACAAAATCTAATTATCTGTACTTTTCAATGCCATTTAAAAAGTACATGTTACTGGCATTGATCTTGACTGAAATAGCCACATATGTGACACAAATGCTTTGGCCAAACCAACTGAATTTTTGCCTGCATTCTCTAAGGGAACCAAAACAAAATAATTGGATCATTTAATTACTTCCATGGACACTCAAATGAGTTCAATCTATCAAGGTCTCAATAACTTGTTTGTGGCCTCTGTGTTTAATTCGGTCTGGATAAAACACCAGATGACTTGGAATACACATGGCTAAGCTAAATTAACAATTGATCTTCACCCTCATGAGCACAAACAACCATTTTGGGTCATCATTGAATATGTGCAACTTGCAAAGCAATCATTTAATTGAAGCTTGATGGAAAAATGTCAAGTGATATTTGGAAAATAACTCTCTTCAAAAAACTTCAAAACATGTTTTCAACACATTGCATACAATATTTCTAATAAAAAAAATAAAGGTTAGGCGAAGATGAATTTCTCTAATAACGCCTCATGGCCATTAAAGAATACATACATTTTGTAAATCAAATAAACTGTATAAGTTTCCTTCAGCATAAAAAAGTAGGTGGCTTACACTAGAATAAAATGAAAGCATTTGTCTGCATTTAAAAATTAGGGAAAATTATTACATCAGTCTGTATTTACTAATATGCAAACACTGCAGCCCAAAACACATATGAGTCAGGCAATCTATCTCAAACACAAACACCTTCTGGCAACATTTACATGCATTATGAATAACAAATTAAATAATAATAATAATAAAATATACCCAAATATATCCAATTCCATACATTATATGTTACCTGCACTCATACCAATTATGAAGAAGTTGCGACATTTGTAGCATTAGCGTGTTGCCCTTCCAGTGTACATATATGTCAATCTCTTACTTATTCTGACATAACAAAATTAGTTTTATGACAAGTATGTGTTACATTTTTCCTTGTTTGTTTATGCACACTGCTGAATTAGGATATCAATAATGAATTACAGCATTTCATTTTGTTTAAGATGTGCACGATATAAAACGTGGAGCTACTTGATTAGAAGTCCTGTTCATTTTCATCACTGTGACTGGCTTGGAGGCGGGACACCGGATTAAAGTATGCAGGAGATCAGAGTAAGAAGAAAAAACATGGATTTAACACTGAGACACTCAGTGTTCACAAACCAGGCAAATTTTAATCCTTTACTGGAAGTTTATTTTGAAATGTCAATGCTCAGACTGAACACACATGGTAAGTTGTGTCCATTTATGTACACATGCTGGGGACACCAGAGACTTATATTACATATTGTAAAAAGGGCCATAATATGTCTCTTTTAAGATATTACATTAGGCCTTTTTAAATTTACCTATAGTTGTACACTAGTATTTCACATTCACTTTCCATTCAGTGTGATTTACTGACCATCAGGGATATTAAATTCATAGCTTAAAAAATATGACTGCATTAACATTTACATTTAGTCATTTAGCAGAAGCTTTTATCCAAAGCGTCTTACAAATGAGGACAATGGAAACAATTTTCATTTCATTTAAAATAAATGTAATTGCATGTAAATGAAACAGTTAAAAATGAATACATAGTTTTAGTTAATTTAGTTAAGTAAATAATAGTTACATTTTGACATATGTGAACAATTCAGACTGAAGAGTGTATATATGAATGCTTTCCGCATGTGCTGATATTATTCTAGAAAAGTACATCAGAAACATCTGACTGTTTGTAATCCAAATGTGCTGATGTAACTTCCTGTCAACACACAAGACTATGAATGAATCATGGCCTTGTTGTGTTGAAAGTCTGCAGACAGCATCTATACACAATGATGATTCCAGCCATATGGGTTGAAGAAAGAGCATGTCTGATTGATTTGAATAGGAAAACTGGACATTGCCTAGAGGTCTTCCCAAAAGAAGCTCATTTGATTGTGAGTACCACATTCTTGGAGACGCTTCAGTGAAGACACTCATGTACACTCATTCATGAAGCCCCATTATCTATATTCCTGCCTCTGCCTGGTCTTAATCAAAGTCTAATTATCTTTATTTTTTCTCTTTTTCATGAATGCCTTGTTAAATGGACAGATTTTCTATAATAATCTCAACTGTCTTCTCAACAGTGTTTTATCACTGCCTTGAGATTGACATCATATGGATCTTGTTAGCTAGGCCCGGACAGAAGGCTACTTACTATTTGAGGAAATTGAATTGGAGGATGGGTCACTGCCGATACCATTGAGAAAATTAAATTGAGTCACGACTGGTAGTAAAAAGGAATATTTTCATCATGACAAAAGCACTATGTCATTATTTAGTATAGTATCATATCCTAACGGCATTCTGCTGTTGGTTTTGCTACCTCTGTCATGGTCAATAGATATTTTTTTCTGCTTTTAATATGGACAGATTAAACTTTGTCCTGGAGAAAATGATATTGTCAATGTGGATTCTCCATCAAATGTCCCATTTAGCATTCTATTAGGTTTAATCTGTGTCTGGGAAAGCAGCCCTTCTAGTATCAATGCACGGTAAACACACCTTGTCTGGCCTCGTGCAGCACGTTTAATAACCTGTTCATATTTATCAATGTCATATTGCAATTATTCACAACGAAACGTAGTCAAAGCCGGCTGTCTCGCAAGGAAGATGAAATTCCCGTAAACATGGGCTGGGGCTGTTGTTTCTGAGAGGAAGTGGGAGTTAAGAAGTGGCCACGTCTCAACCGTACTCAAAAACAGACAGGAGAGCCCTGTTTTAGACAGCAGGACACTACAGATTGATATCAAGTGGCGAGCTAATGTGTCACATCCAAAGGACGTTTACAAGACAGCCCATATAAATTTTACATAAAGTGTGCCCTTCTCCTTTGCAGCAGAGACAACAGTGTTGATGAAACGCTTTCAGCCCTCCTTCACAACTCCCTTCAACACCCTCGCTAATTCTTATTTAGCAGAAAAGAGAAGCCAAACACTGCTTGTGGCTGGCAGCGCTTTGAATCGGCTGGACGGCTGGTAACAAATTAGGGGATGTCAGTGTGGGAAATGGGCTGGCCAGGATGATTATTGTTGTTTCACAATCTGGTAAGGTTTGACCTTTCTGGGCTGCTATCATTCTAGACCCAAGTGAACTTGAGAGGGGGACCAGATGTAAAATGGGGGTCATTAAATATCTGTCAGTCTGTCGGTCTGTGCCTCAAACGTCGATTCATTTGACGCTCTTTTGTTTTCTTTCCTGCCCAAGTTGAAACTCATCCTCATTTGATCCCAACACGAGGCATCCAGAGAAATGACACTGTCAATACCCCCAAGAAACAGCAGTCTGCCACCTATGGAATGAAAACAGATGATGTGTCAACAGATGGAACTTAGCACTAAAGACATGATGGACTTTATGCCTCCCTGACTCTGGCTCAAAAGATACACTTTAATGAAGAAAATTAGAAAAAGCAAGATGGATGATCGTGATGCTTTAGGAATCATTTCCACTACAGCACTGTTGACCCCAAGTGGCCCTTTTCAGTTTTTTAAAACAGTTGTCACGGCTGAGAGGTAAAATAAGGACATTTAAAGCAGCCGGATAACTATATTAGCTAAAATGGCTAAACACAACACCCACAAAATTGGAGACCTGCAGGCAGCGGGGCTGACGCTGTGGATTGTGGGCTTCTTGCCAGTGTGATGCGATATAGTCAGAGTGTTCTCTCACTCACTGCCAGCTGCAAGAGCAGAGGCAACAAAGATTCCCTTGTGACCCACACAGCAGCAGATTCAGAAAAAGATGGACGCTGCAGGCCCTAACCCCTGCCAGCATTAATTGCCTTAAATTATTCAATTGCATCTGAAGCCAAAGAGGGTGCAGCACGCTGGGTGTGCAGCTGCAGGGGAGAGCTTACGCGATCCCGGCCCCTCGCTCACACTTGCTGCCTGCTCTCTGCTTTCCACGGCACCGAGATAAGAACAGAGGAGAAAAACTGAATGGCCCATCCTTCACCTTCAGCCGGGCTGGGCGAATTAAGGCATTGGAAAGCCAAAGTATAGCTCAACAATTTAAAAGTTTCAGAAACAGACATGCGTTTGTACATTCAAATCTTTGTTTGTTCAAATGTGCATTTGTTCAAATATGTGTTTGTTTGTTCATTCAAATGTGTTTGTTCAAATATGCGTTTGTTTGTTCGTTCATATGTGTGTTTGTTTGTTCAAATCTCCACTTCATTCATTCATTCATTCATTCATTCATTCATGCATATGTGCATTTGTTCAAATGTGAGTTTGTTCAAATATGCGTATGTTTGTTCGTTCATATGTGCATTTGTTTGTTCATTCAAATGTGCGTTTGTTCAAATATGTGTGCGTTTGTTCGTTCATATGTGCGTTTGTTTGTTCAAATCTCCACTTTGTTCATTCATTCATGCATATGTGCATTTGTTTGTCCATTCAAATTTGTGTTTGTTCAAATATGCATTTGTTCAAATATGTGTTTGTTTGTTCGTTTATATGTGCATTTGTTTGTTCATTCAAATGTGTTTGTTCAAATATGTGTTCGTTTGTTCGTTCATATGTGCGTTTGTTTGTTTAAATCTCCTCTTCATTCATTCGTTCGTTCGTTCGTTCGTTCGTTCATTCATTCATTCATTCATTCATTCATTCAGTCAGTCAGTCATTCATTCATTCATTCATTCATTCATTCATATGTGAGTTTGTTCAAATGTCCATTTGTTTGTTCACTCAAATATGCATTTGTTTGTTCATTCATATGTGCATTTGCTTGTTTGCTCAAATGTGTGTTTGTTCAAATATTTGTCCGTTTGTTAGTTCATATGTGCATTTGTTTGTTCAAATCTCTACTTCATTCATTCATTCATTCATTCATGCATATGTGCATTTGTTTGTTTGTTCAAATGTGTGTTTGTTCAAATATGCGTTTGTTTGTTAATTCATATGTGCATTTGTTTGTTCATTCAAATGTTCGTTTGTTCAAATATGTGTTCGTTTGTCCGTTCATATGTGCGTTTGTTTGTTTAAATCTCCACTTCATTCATTCAGTCTTTCATTCATGTGTGCTTGTTCAAATGTGCATTGGTTTGTTCATTCAAATATGCATTTGTTCAGATATGCATTAGTTTGTTCATTCATATGTGTGTTCGCTCAAATGTGCATTTGTTTTTTTGTTCAAATGTGATGTGTTTGTTTGCTCAAATGTTTGTGTTCACATGTGCATTTGTTTTTTCGTCTAATAAATGCATTTGTCTAATGTGTGTTTGTTTGCTTGTTTTTTCAAATGTGTTATTTCAGGTGTGCGTTGTTTTATTTACATGTGTGTTTATTAATTCATTCAAATGTGCGTTTACTCTCTAATTATTTCAAATGTGCATTATTTTGTTCCTTCAAATGTCTGTTATTTCAAATGCTTGTCATGTCAAATGTTTGGCAAGTTTGTTCAAATATGTGTGTGACGAGAGGGGCGGGGCCGAGAGCCGTGGGAACGGAGCGAGACCGGTGGTGTAAATGATAATGCGCGACACCTGCGCCACTCACTGGTCTCGAGTCCCACGGAGGAGAAGGATAAAAGGAGGAGTAATGACAGTGTTGGATGAGAGAGGACCAGGCCTGGATTTTATTTTGTGTTTTGGTTCTGTTTGTGCACTTCGCGGACGACTGTCGCGCTATTTTGTGTTTATTTTATTATTCAAGTTTTGTTCAAATGTTCACCTGTTCCCGCCTCCTTCTTCCCGAACTACGAACTTTGTTACATTGGTGCCAAAACCCGGGAGGAAGGAGGGACACGCTGCAAGAGATCCCTCGCTGCTGTGGTGAATCTGCCATTCTCCATGATGGGGAGGAGCAGGGAACGGGGGACTCCTGCCGGCTGCCCGAACCCGGAGGAGCCGTCGCCGTCCAGTGGGCGGCAGAGGAGTGTCGGGCTGTCCACCGAGGGCTGTCCAGTGCCGCCGCCTGGCATCGCAGAAGAGTTTACCCAGCTGGTGAGGGAGAGGGCCGAGCGGCAGTGTGTCTGTCCAACACTGTCCAACTCCTCCTTTTATCCTTCTGGAGCTCCTCCGTGGGACTCGAGACCGGTGAGTGGCGCAGGTGTCGCTCATTATCATTTACTCCACCGGCCTCGCTCCATTCCCACGGCTCTCGGCCCCGCCCCTCTCGTCACAATGTGCTTTCGTTCATTTAAAATTCGATTAGTTTGCTTATTCCTTCAAATGTGCCTTATTTCAAGTGTGTTCATTTGTTTAAATGTGTTCATTCATTCAATTGTACATGCATTAATTTAAATCTTCCTTACTTCCTTCTGTATTGAATCTAAAGTATATACTTTAATGTTTTGGATTTCACCCTGTGACGCTCTACTGCCATGGCAACAATGCTTTCCACAGCATCTCCCTTTCTGATCCGATTAAATTAAACACTTTTGGGATGGCAGATTTGCAAATCTTTTTTTACACATAGTCTAAGCACAAAGCTAAATTTTACATTTATATTGTGATTTTAATGCCATTACAAACAACATGGATTTCTGAGAAAGAGGCATAAACTTTTGTGCATACTTATGTATGAGTGCATTCATAATGAATGCAGCCAGAGTAAAAGGGAAACATTTCATCACATCCCATTATCTGCGTAAGAAGGGAATATGTGGTGATTCAGACATGATAAATTTAAGAGGATGGGACTGTGTTAGTCAATTTTGTTGCATGACTTAATCTGTTCTCTAAACGTTAGACTGAATCCTCTGATGGCCTCAGAGCAACAGTCGGCCTTAATGGGGCATTTGTGTAAACATCCTGCTGATAAGGCGAATGAAAAATAATTATAACTCTTTTTTTCTAAGAAACACTTTCCTTAAAAAATATCAAGCAGTTGGAATGTCTGTGTGGAATCCTTACTGAAGGTCACTTTGGTCCCCATGACCTCACCTCTGTGACACTGCTGAGTATTGTCAGGTGTCTCAGAGCAGCCTGAGGCCTGTGGTAGGAGGATGTGGTGATGGACAATGGATTTCACAGCTCCACCCAGAACATTTTCTAAGTTTTTGCAGGCAACAGAGTGGAAAGGGCCCGAGAGTGGTGCCCTCTCATCTGAGACTGCAGGCTCACCATTTGGACGTAGAGCTCCCGGGTCCCCTTTGCCAAGCAAAACAGGAAGCTTTTTGCGACCTGTCACTGAATATCTCACGGTTTCCTTGTTTCATATTTTTTTATTTGTCGTTAAAAGAAACATTTCTCAGTGCATCACATCCATTGGGAGTTCATTCACAGCTTCATTCTGTCCCATTCGTCAGTGTTTTTTAAATCTCTTTTGCTTCTCAGCTCTGGGATCTAGAAACACAGTCTATGGGATCAGCTTTATTTATTTCTTACTCAGTAGAACCAAGCTTTCTAAACTTGGATAACAGTGAAATTTTAGAAATGAAGAGTTGCCTCCCTTTCAATTAATGAGTGTGAATTTGATTCGAATTGGCCACAACACACGGGAAGCTCAATTGTAATTTGAATAGGGATGACAGTCAGAGGAATCTATCTATCTATCTATCTATCTACCTGTCCGTCCGTCCGTCTGTCTTTCTATCATTCTATCTATCGTTCTATCACTCTATATTTTGTTCTGTCTATCAACTACTGAAATCTATTAATTACAGTTGTATAGATTCTTTAAATTCTTTTTAATTCTACTTCCTTAATTTTGTTGTCCTGAACAATTTATTTTGCAATGCCAATTAACATTATGGAATGTGATTGGAAATTGCAAGCCATTCTCAATTCACTTCTGAATGGCACAGTTGCACAAAGACACATTTATAAATGCATTTAGACATGAACTAAAACTGCAGACAGGTTGAGCTTATTACAGAATTTAACTCCAAGGACATAAACATAATTATACACAACTTGTCTCAAGAGTATTTTGAGAAAGAACCAGCAAGCATCCCAATGCCAGCAAGTGTCACACTGAGAAGCGCAGCTGCAGTTAAGGAACAGAGAAGATGGCCTCTCCTACAGATGCTTGGCAATCCAACAACAAGGCTCTTGCCACTCACATGGGACTATTTGTCATGCAACTGAGAGGCAGAGCATACTTGTGGAAAAACTGTTCCAGCTCGTCATCAATTTGAGCAAAATAAACAGTGACAGTCTGGCACATCCAGAAAGTGACTTGAAAAAGTCAGATCTGATTCTGTCAAACCGAAGCCCTTGGTCCCTTGTGTGATTGGCGGAGAAGGGTGGATCTCCTCCATCGCATAAGCCAATGATGAATTGCTCTCTCACCTTGAAAGAGTTTTTGGAACATACAAAACAACCGAGTGCAGGAGTCCCAGTAGACTGCATGATTATTCTGACTGACACACCACTCTTACTATGTTTGCCCAACAGTTTAGTGAGGGGGCACCGTTCCAGGAAAACATGGAGGTAAAATAAAGTAAAACCTCACTCCTTAACTGAGTGTGGGAGGAAAGGAAATGCTTTAGGAAGGTTTGAAAGTTTGTGTATGCGTTTGATGTGGCCTTTATTTATTATTTATGATTGATAGTGAGATTGTGATACACATTCAAAACAGCTAATTCGCATAGTTCACATTGGGATCAAGCATCTGGCTATTTCCACTACTCTCCTGTTGTTATATAAAACATTTATTTCTTCTTCTTATTATTTTTTTTTATACTGCCATATCAGCCTTCAATGCCTCTGTAAATGAGGTTCTAGAAAGCTCCAATTGTTTTTGATTATTTGAAACATTTTACTGTAAATTGCTGTTTCACGTCGCAACTGGAGATGCCACCCTTTTCGCCCACACATGCTCCATAGTAAATGAAAGCAACCTTGTCTTTACATTTTTCATCCAGAACTGATTATTCACACACTCAAGGTAGTTCAAGGTAGGTTTGTCAAAGCTCACTTTTCTGAACTTTAAAAAACCTCTCAAGCAGCCTTGCTGACTGAAAATGCTCAGACTGAACACATACAGTAGATACTCATGTTCAGAGCAATGCCATCTGCCAACTGAAAAGTTGAAGGTCATCTCTGCGGTGAACATATGCTTCATTGGAACCCCAACATATATCATATAGTAACATAATTTGGTTTTAATTTAAATATATATTTTAGATTTTCATCTCACTAGCATTAAATGTTTGCTTTATGAAAGTTAAAGGTCATCTCTGCGGTGAACATATGCTTCATTGGAACCCCAACATATATCATATAGTAACATAATTTGGTTTTAATTTAAATATATATTTTAGATTTTCATCTCACTAGCATTAAATGTTTGCTTTATGTATTTTATTTCAACCCAGTCTCATAAAAATACGTACCTCTGCGTACATTTCTGCAACACCGTTTTTATGTAACTTACTGCACGTTTCGCCGCAGTTTCAAAGAGAAATGTCCACTGAGTGGCACTAAAACATGGGTTCAATACGTCAACCCTGGCACGTTTTTATTACGTTGATATAGGTACGTATTGCTGTGTTTTTATTACGTTGCTTCAGGTACGTATTGCGGCGATTCAGAATTCAAAATATCCGGGGACTGTCGCTAAAAGTTAATGCTCTGTCGTGTTGGAAATATGCCCTACACCAAACCCAACCCTAAACCTACCCGATAGTGTTAACAAATGCAAAACTGATATAAAAACAAATTTTTTGATGCAACCGTGCGATTTTAACTTCCTTATATGCAGATTTTGCAAAAATGTGCCCCCAGGTACGTATTTGCCATGAGACTGGGTAGTTTTATTTCCTGAATTCATCAAAACACTTCTACTCAGACGGGCAGGTTGGGCAGGAACATACTCTCTCACACAATTACTGTCCTCTGAGAGGCATCCACGTCCACCAGTGAATCACCACTACAGGATCAAATTTGATGTTTCTATTCCTCAGAGTATGATAACTCATAGTATTTATCACCTCGTTTAGCATCCTTGCATTGAAAACTGGGCAGCAACGAGAATTAATCTTCATCGAGGTGCTGCTCTTTCAAGAGCAAGCAGGGACAAGGTGCACATAAACTGCACTACCGCCCGTTATCTGTGTCTTTTTGGGTAGGTTGAATGACAAATGGTTGTGTTTAAGAAGCAAACAAACATAAAACTTGTGGATAGAGAGGCTACAGTTGATGCCTCCCATTGCTGGGACTGATGAGCAAAGGGTTAAGGGTCAACAAAAAAGAGATGCTCATGCAGAGCCACAATGCTGATCAATAAATAAGCTCTACAGACTTCAATAGACCTTGCTACCTCATTATTATTTTGATATAGGGGAGTGTGATGTAAGCTTGACCCATTTTTACTTAAGCTATGCTCCAGACAAGGAAAAAAGACAGAAGAAAACTAAACTAAACTAAACTAAACTAAACTAAAATGAAGCAGTTTGAGAATGGATGGAAAAGAGATAGATAGATAGATAGATAGATAGATAGATAGATAGAATACAGCAACACATCTTACTAGTTGACACATTTTACCCTGCTTTCTCTTAATGTTGTGATGTTTATGACTCCATTGAAAAGATGTCGGAAATATTCACACTGGGCAAAAATGCAATATATAACTCAATATAATAAATACTAAACTATAATAAACACTTGATAAACATGCACATTCCTTACAGTCATTGAACAGCACTCTGAAGCACAATTGTGTTAATATGCACTGTTACGTTACACTGATCTATTCCTATGCACGTCTAGCATGTAGAATGCCGCTGTAATGAATACATTGATGACACACACAAAGAAGTAGAGAATAACTAAATGTGCTCTCAAGTAGGTAGTGATCAAGAAGTGAAAGCAGAAAAAAAGAAATTCACTTAGCTTATGATAAGTATAATCCACTGAAGTCTGTCCAATCATAGAAGCTCATTTTCCACCCAAGAGCTACACAGATGTGATCCTTCAAGACATTGCTGCTTTAGCCACCGCTATTATAACCATTTTGCTTTCATTCTAACAGAGATGGGATATACATAATCTGGTGCCAGGAGCGAAAATAGAAGCTGAGGAAAGGGAGAGTTTGATGGCCTGTGATTCAGGGTGCTGTTGTTTAGCAGCCTCCAATCTGTGTGATGTAGAGCCAACGAGTCCTAAGCCAACTGGTTGGCTGCTACAGATACGTTTTGTGGGTCCTGTGAAGATTTTCCAGCAAGAAGCATTGATTTTGTACCATTAGTGCTCAAGATCTATGCAAATGAAGAGCATCAGACATCTACAGAAGATGTGCTGAGGACATTGATACAACTTTGGGTAGCAGATTAAGTATTTACATTCAGTCTTTGTGTTCTCATATCCCACGAGTGGAGAAATACAATCTTTCCTTGGCAACAAGAGAAAGCTATTTGACATGGCACTCGATTGGATGGGAACAGATAAGACAAATCTATTTGTCTGTGTAGCTCCTTTCGAATTTATAGTTCTGTTGTTAGTAGTCACATCTTCAGAAAGGGGGAAGTGAGCCAGTCACATGGCAGTCGTACTTATACTTGGATAGCAGGAAGTTCATTTTTTTTCCAACCAGTCTACTCTCAGGGGACTCTTCATGTCTTTACATCTTCTCTCTTCCCCTTGCTGCCTTTTACCAACCCATGGACATTTTGCAACAAATTAGTCAAACTATTGTATACTAAACAACTGTCACATGACCTACAACTACAGCTGTTTTCCTCCTCTGGTATTTGTATTTCAAAAGCTTTGAAAGTATTGCATTATGGGAAGCAGTAAACTGGCAAGGAAATGTGAAAATATCTGCCAAATGTAAATGCTCTTCAGCAAGGACACAACAAATGTATCAATAGTGACAGTAGTTTTTTTGTTTTTTTATTGTTACACAAGATTTCTATTTCAAATAAATGCTGTTTGGAAAAATACACAAAAAAATAGCAGCAGATTCAAGCAGATCAACCGTTTTCAACTGTGATAGTAAGAAATGTTTTTTGAGCTGCAAATCAGCATATTAGAGTGATTTCTGAAGGATCATTTGACACTGAAGACTGGAGTAATGGCTGCTGAAAATTCAGCTTTAATAAATCACATTTTAATTGTTATAGTATTTCACAATATTACTGTTTTTACTGTATGTATGACCAAATAAATGCAGCCTTTTTGGTGAGCATATCAGACTTTCAATAAATAAACAAACAAATACATAAATCAAATCCAAACATTTGAACAGTAGTGTATATTCATAATAAATAATCCAGTATAATCCATAATAAATTTCCTTAAAATGTAGAGATTTACCAGATGTAGACTAAATGTACAGAACACTTCTTGGCAGATGTAGGCTACAAAAAAGTATTGGATAAAAGGAGGCCAATATTTGTGTCCATGCAATTTCTCCCCCACTTTCAAGTATTTTTAATTTAACGGAAGTTTAGTTGGAATTATTAAATGAAAGATCAAAAGGATAACCCTGCAGATTTGTTTTCACAGCCTTCTTTGCTCATATTTACCAGGAGTGCCAATAATTCTGACTGTATGGGACACATTTGATGAAGTATGTTCTGTAATACAGAGATACTCCATTCACTGGTTTTGTTATGAGGCTTATGATGGCAGCCTCATCTCTGTTACACCATTTATAAGTTCTTTCCTCATGGGATAGTAAAGCATCCATCGGACACATTCTTCAGAATCTCAGCGAAAGTGGGTCATTCAGGTATTTTTCACCTACCATTTTATGAATATGAGTATTCAGACGTAGCCTATTTACTTGACATGCAGGTTTTCACATGCTGCTGTATATAGCAGGGTCACGAACAGTTAGCTCTTACTGTATGTGCATACGCTAATAACACGTTTGACCCGCAGAGACAGAGGTTTTTACCAAACTCGAAGATATCAGAAACCCAAAGCTATTTTATATGCAGGTCTCCACTGAGAACAAATTTTCCTGACAATTTCTTTCCTATTCCTCTGCGCTCCTTCTAACTCTCTGAGCACTTCTGGAGAAGTAAACAAACAAAGACTGGTTTCGGTTTATTTCTTTACTTATTTATTATTTTTTCCGTCTGTTCCATTTCAAAGTTAAAGATATCACTCATAAAGAAAGACCCATTTAATGGAAAACAGGCTCCCATGTGTCCAGCTCTGTGGAGCGGTTGCCCAGCAGTACTATTCATAAATATAAAAAATGCATGGAGAAATCTGATCCAAAGCATGTGTCATACATACAGTTGTGAATTAATCATTCATTTGATGGCCACTTTGAGAAACTGTACAGCTATTTCCATCAACAAGGAAGCAATGTATTGATGACTCGGTAGCTTTCGGTAGAAGATGTTCTTTTACTGGGGAAAACTAGTACATTGGCATCTAGGTCAATATGCTATAGATTATTTTTCCTCTTTATTTGTTTCCTGCTTTGTTTTCTTTCATCTGTCTCAGCAGTATTTGGTAAAGCAACATTTTATCATCTTCATTTGTTTATGCTTGCATGCTTTTTTTTTTTTTTCCTTCAAGCAATGAATCTGCCTGTGCTCAAATTGAAGTACCTTCAGAAAAATAGAGCACCTCATTTGTCAAAAGAAATATAATTTAATATTGCATTATGTGATTACCTTAAGACAGAGCTGGGAGAAAGAGGTGGTTAGAAGACAGAGATGCAGATATATACATATTAATCAAAATACACAGCAGCAGAACAAGACTTAAAGAAAAAAGAGTCGTGGGATAGGATAAATTAAATAGATTCATGAAGATAATGTGAAACGGCACCAACACTCTAAGCCTTTAAATTAGGAATCACACAGTGAGACATATGGAGACGCAGGCAGGAAGGCATCATGAAGGAAATGTTTTGTTGTTTGTAAGATATAAATCACAGTCACATAAATAATTCACCAAGGTGGAGCAATGATATAATTCACCTGCAAGCTTGTAGTCTTATCTTCTGATGACTGTTTTCCCAGCAAAAATGTAAGAAGACCAAATTGATTGCAATGATTACGAAATCAATTATTTCATTATTTGGATTATTTTATAATTATTAAATTATGGTGATGATGACTCAGTAAATAAAAATTGGCATAATTAATTATTTAATGTACAAAATTTCAACTTACACTGTGCTCTTGTGTGGTAGATAATGATTATTCATCAGTGATGATTAACTGGTTGTATCTACTACTCCAAAGTTTCAACCATGAATTGCATAATATCAGTCTTTCATAGACACATAACGCAAGTTGCAGTCTCATTTTCCAGGTCTGTTAGTCTGACTTGATAGAAACTGGACTAGACCAATGTCAACATGACATTTTAAAAACACACAATACTGCTTAATCGGACTCAAATCAAACTTTTAAAGTATATGCAAACACAACTTCTGTTTACATACACTTTTAGCTGTGTGCAAGTACTGTATCTAAGGGTGCAGGTGATTTCATTTAAAATGCTTTAATGAAATGCAGCTTCAGGCCAGACAGATCTTAATCAGGTTAGACACCATACTGAATTGAACATGATTGAAAACAAGGCTGTGAAGGATAGACTTGCATTATTTACAATGACACGCACTGCATAAAGGTTCTAAATCACATAATTCTCTCAACAATTTATTGAACTTACTGTACTTCTATCCCTCAAAGCCTGTTTTCATTCCTGTCAAAAACTAAGGGTGTTGTTCCATTCCTTCATTTAGTTGGCTTGGTGAGCTCTGTGGCAGACACAACATTGGAGGTCTGGACTTGTATACTGCTTCTATTTCTGCATATGAATATATGTGTGGAAGAAACAAAAAAGAAGCCACAGTATGGAATAGAGAGCAAAGTTTGTAGCATTTTAAAGTGCATGGTTCTGAGTTGAATCCAAACAGAATAATTTAACATTGAACAGGCAGAGCAATGGCACATTCATATAGTTTCTTCTTTTCTTTTCTTTTATTTTCTTTTCTTTTCTTTTCTTTTCTTTTTCATCAACTTAGTGTCATTGAATTTTCAATCTGAACGATGACTAAGTGTGTTCCAACAGTTCATTAGGGTGATGAGCAAGAGTTGTGTGCTAATCACTGATAGCAGTGGTCTGGGCAAGGCCTGATGGCGGTTTGAGAAGCTACTCGATTGGCATGGCTCAGTGAATCATTAGCTATGTGTGTGAATCATGTGCCAGCTTCACAAGTACATTTTAGGTAAACTAGTTTTAGAGACCAACGTGATCTTGGTAAGTTTTTTTTTTTTTTACACTAAGTTGCACTAAGTTGCTTCTGAACATGTGCTTTTGAAACACTGATGCCAAAATATATACTGTAATTTTAAAGAAACAATTGGCTACATATACTCTACAACTCAATGCAAACCAGTTGACACATTATGTTCTCGCATTCAATTATTATTATTTTTTTAAGAATAATACTTTGAATACTTGTATTTAGCAAGGATGCATTAAACTGATCAAAAGTGGCAGTAAATATATTTAAATTGTTACAATATATTTCTATTTCAAATAAATGTTTCTATTCATTAAATAATCCTTAAAAATGTATCAACATTTTCATAAAAAAAATAAAATAAAATACAAAATAAAATAAAATCACATTAAACTAAATAAAAACATAAAATAAAACAAGCAGCACCAATGTTCCAACATTGATATTAATTAGAAATTTTGAGCACCATATCAACATATTAAAACTATTTCTGAAAGATCATGTGACACTGAAGACTATAGTGTTTGCTGCTGAAAATTTATGGAGATTTATAGATATAATATAATGCACGTAATCTACATTTAATTTGTTTAATTTGTTCTGCCATTGTGATAAACTGGTTTTACATCTCAGCATGTCTGCGGGAACAGTAGGCACATTTATGTATGCAAACACACAACAGAAAGTGATTATATCTTAAATACTAAAATCATAATTTTCCTCTATTATGCCCTGAAGCTAAAGAGCATTTGCAAAATACCAAATTTAAGTCAACCTAGGCTACAGATTGACAAAAAAGGTAAGACAAATACAAACACGTTTGTGTGCTCATATCTATATGGGTACAAGTCTAAACATGATGTTAACTAAACAAACAATGTCTGAATACTTAATTATGTTGGCACCAATACGACATTTAAAAAAAAATAATAATAAAAAAACTACTCACATTTTCTGATTTTTATTTTTTTTAAAGCTAGAAACGTTTGAGAAGAAATGTGTACTCTACTAAACCCTAATTTGATTACTGACATAACATCAGTTTTTAGTTAATTAACTACTATGTGTCTATTATCACTGTTTTACACACTAGACAAGTATGTCTTGTCAACCAGCCATGCATAATCCTTGTGACAAGTGAGGATTACCACTTGCACTTCTCAGATCATGGCAAAAGAAACAGCTGTCCGCTCTCTGAGAAATTACTTCTCTGGCACATCATCATTTGGAGTAGGTCAAACTGCAACATTTATCACAAAGATCAGTGTGACATTAGGCTTGACTGATGCTGCCTGTTAGCAGCCACAGACACTGCTGTCATCGACCATCCCACCTTAATGGCTGCTTCTTTTTCCTCACTTTAGTCTGTTTTTAAAAATATATATTGATATTTCTAGTTGAGTTGGAGGTAAAAGTGCCAGTCATTCACTGCATAACAATAAATACCAACATATAAGTTGGGCTTATTGAGCAGCCTAAATTAGAACCTGAATAAGTTGTTGTCATTGTTTGTGTGTTTTGAAGACCGATATAGTGTGCTGTTAGCAAGCCATCAAGACAACTGGCGGATCTAAATCGGGACTTTAATGTGAGGCAGCTTAGCACTGGCTCTCACAGAAGATGGGTGGCGTCCCACAAATGCCAGGTTCAGTCAGATGCGAAAATCATTAAAGGGGTCATATTATGCGATTTCAATTTTTCCTTTCGGTTTGGAGTGTTACAAGCTCTTGGTGCATAAAGAAGATCTGTAAAGTTGCAAAGACTAAAGTCTCAAATCCAAAGAGATATTCTTTATAAAAGTTAAGAATGTTTTTGTCTCGTCGCTCCGACCGGACAGGGCATCACAATATGGTACGGGGCGTAACATTTCCGTCACAGGCTTGAGGTATTCAGCCAATCACAACGCACTTTTCAGACCGATGAGCTTTGTAAAAATCTACGTGTTTCAGTAAGGCGGGGCATAAAGGAGAAACAATAATGTACAGTATGTGGAAAATAATGTGTTTTTTGAACCTTAAACCGCATAAACACATTTCATTACACCAAATACACAAAATAATGTTCTTTTTAGCAGCATCATATGACCCCTTTGATTACAGCTGTGAAAAGCACAACCGCCCCTGCAGAGTATAAAACACAGAAAAAACAGCAAAACACAGTTTATATGTACGATTTGCTATAGCTTTGCATCCAAATGGAACAGAAGATAGAGATGAAAATGAAGCACAAACTAAAATTCATCATCATTTCCTCAGCCTCATGCTCTTCCAAACCATGTCTTATGTCAGACAGAAGAGGAGAAACTGAAAAATGCTACGAAAGTAACTTCAGTCATATGAATTCATATGATTTAATCTTCCCCTACAGCACTAAACAGCTGTGAATGGATGACTGAGTCAGTCAGTCAGACTTGAGAACTTGATGTTCTGATTCATGAATGAATCATTCCGAGCAATGTGTGATCCAGATCAAATGATTAATTGAAAATATTAAACTCTTGTTCACAAATCAGGCACCACTACTTTTCTGCTGAACTCTAATGAGAAATTACGTTTACTATAATAGGTGACTTTCCTGCTTGGTAAAATAAAAGTGAACGAATAAATAAATAGTCCTTGGAATTTATCGACACCATTCTGCTACAGTATGTCACATTTGGAGACAGTATTTAATATATAGTTAAGTCAAAGGGCCTGAAAGCCCACCTGGTGTTCTGTACTGGCCCAGATGGAGCAGGGTCGGGGGTAGAGGGAGGTGAAAGTGCTCGGGGGATGGGTGAGGAATGGACAATGGGAACATTTCTCACGATTAAAACCCTGTTGTGAAAACCTCACATTAACAAGACATGTACATTATGGACTCGAAACATCCTCTCTGCGATGAGATGAAAAATTAAAGAGAAGATGAGAGCCAGGAAAGCAGAGCCTCCTGAAATAAAACACAGAGCCAGCTAGGAACATTAGAGCTATCAATAAATCAGAGTATAAAATACAATGTTCAGAGGAAAAGAGGAATGTGTATTTAGTCCATACTGTCCCTCATTCACTCTCTGTAGGAAAATAAGTTCTGAACTTTGCATGCAACGCTTACCACACATACTACATCCTGTGCTGAGTTTATCATCCCAAGTAGTGTGTACTTGAGTCAGTTTTGAAGATTCATGACCAACAAAACAAAACACAACAAGACAAAATAAGAGAAAAAACAAAACAAAACAAGACAATCTAAAAAAAGACAAAACAAACTAGACAAGACAAGACAAAACAAAACAAAACAAAACAAATAAAACAAGACAAACAAAACAAAATCATTATGCATGCCAAGTACCTAGAAATGTGCTCTTTATATTAGGGGTGCTCTGCCAAATGTGTCTCAATGGGTCCTGCACACTGTAGAAAGAGGGTACAAGATTCAGTTCGGGTCGCGTCCACCTCTATTCAACGGGATGTTTCCCACTCTGGTGGGCCCCGAGCAGGCTCTGGTAATGGAACAAGAAGTAGACACTCTCTTGAGGAAGGAGGCCATCGAGGTGTTCCCTCCGCACAACAGAGAGTCCGGGTTCTACAGCCGTTACTTCATCATTCCGAAGAAGGATGGGGGGTTATGTCCAATTCTAGATCTTCGATTGTTGAACAGCTCAGTCATCAAGTTGTGTCTCAAATCAGGTCCGAGGACTGGTTTGTGACTATAGATCTGAAAGACGCTTACTTCCATATATCCATCCTTCCTCAACACAGGAAGTTCCTAAGGTTTGCTTTTGGGGGCAAAGCGTACCAATATTGGGTTCTTCCGTTCGGTCTGGTACTCTCACCCCGCACTTTCATGAAGTGTGTGGATGCTGCTCTGGCTCCTCTGCGACTCCAGGGCATCCGCATACTCAATTACATAGAAGATTGGTACTAGCTCAATCAGAGCAGATAGCGGTTCGGCATCGAGATGTCATTCTTGCTCACATGAAAGAGTTGGGCTTAAGAATAAACGTAAAAACGTGTGCTTTCTCCATTACAGAGGACCACTTATCTGGGCGTGGTGTGGGATTCAATCACGATGCAGGCACAGTTATCTCCTGCTCATATCGAAGCGATTCTCACAGCCGTGAGGGCAGTGAAAGAAGGCCAGTCACTCACTGTGAAGCAATTTCAGAAGCTCTTGGGTCTAATGGCAGCTGCGTCCAACGGGATACCTTTTGGCCTGCTGTACATGAGACCCTTGCAGTGGTGGCTCAGGACCAAAGGGTTTTCCCCGAGGGGCAACCCGTTTTGCATGATCAAGGTCACGCGGCAATGCTTACGTGCCTTAGATATGTGGAAGAACAATAGTTCCTGTCACAAGGCCCCCGTGTTGGGGGCTCCATGTCGTTGCGTAACGCTAATGACGGACGCCTCCCTCACGGGCCCAAGGTCTGTGGTAAGGTCCCCATCTCATGTGGCACATCAACTGCCTGGAGATGCTGGCAGTATTTCAAGCATTGAAACATTTTCTCCCAGACCTGAGAGGCCATCATGTGCTTGTTCGCACAGACAACACATCCGTGATCTATTACATCAACCGCCAGGGGGGTCTGCGCTCGCGCCCCCTGTACAGGCTGGCGCGCCAGATCCTTCTGTGGGCCCAGGGGAAACTGCTCACCCTGAGGGCAGTGCACATCCCTGGGCACCTCAATCAGGGAGGTTCTCTCTGACTCATCCAGCTCCACTGGGGCTGGATGCCATGGTACAGACGTGGCCGAGGCTTCGTCTGTACGCCTTCCCCCCGTTTGCTCTGCTCCTGGTAGTTCTGGAGAGAGTTCGCTGGGACAGGGTTTGTCTCTTGTTAGTAGCCCTGTACTGGCCTGGCCGTTCATGGTTTGTGGACCTGGTAGCCCTACTAGAAGACTCTCCATGGGAGATGTGGCCCCTGAGGGGGCACAGCTTATAGCATCCGGTCTCTCAACCGAGCTTGTAGAGACCATCCTCCAGTCCAGAGCGCCCTCTACGAGGAAATTGTACGCTACTAAATGGCAACTGTTCACTTCAGGGTGTCACAGCCGTCAGTTGGACCCAGTCGTTTGCCCTGTTGGGCCAGTGTTGGAATTTCTGCAAGAGAGATTTGCCACAGGGTTATCCTCCTCCACTTTGAATGTCTACGTGGCTGCTATTGCGGTTCACCACGCCCCTGTGGGTGAGCAGTCTCTGGGGAGGAACCCGTTAGTAACACTCTAAGGCCTCCGGTACGCCCAAGGATGGCTACTTGGGATTTGGCTGTGGTTTTAGAGGCCCTTTCGAAAGCTCCCTTTGAACCCCTGGAAGAGGTTTCATTGAGATTTCTTACAGTCAAGACTGTATTTCTACTTGCCATCTCTTCCTTGAAGAGAGTCGGTGACCTGCAGGCCCTGTCTGTGGCCCCGTCATGTCTCGAGTTTGCACATGGTA
>NW_015660496.1:693859-724087 GCF_001515625.1 Sinocyclocheilus rhinocerous | reverse complement strand
CCGATCCGCGGATTATCCGCAGCGCCCGCGGATATAACCGCCATCCGCGCATCACTACTACTTGGGATTTGGCTGTGGTTTTAGAGGCCCTTTCGAAAGCTCCCTTTGAACCCCTGGAAGAGGTTTCATTGAGATTTCTTACAGTCAAGACTGTATTTCTACTAGCCATCTCTTCCTTGAAGAGGGTTGGTGACCTACAGGCCCTGTCTCTGGAATCATCCCAGGCTGACGCTCACAAGCCCGAGGTAAGTATATGATTTGCTATTACCACATTAAATAGAACATAAATAGTCTTCAAAATGCTGCTTTTTATTTTAAATTTTATAGTTTTATAAAATGATATCTTATCATTTTATATTTAGATAAAGATGGAGTTTTGATACCAGAGTATATTATTTTTGTCTCACTCACTGTTGCACATTATTATTATTCTTTAGTTTGGGTTAAACAAATCAATTTTGCTTGGTTGGAACAGCAGCTACGCTAATTATGTCTCTATTTGTTTCTCTGTTTTTGCCACGGGGATTTACACAAGCTTCAGTCTGGATCTAGAACACCTGAGAAGAGATGATGCCAACCCCTCAGAGGACCTCAGATGATGCCAACCCTGAAACAAGATACAGAACTACCACATTTTGCTATTTTGCACATTTAATTATTTTATAATTGCTGTTAATAGTGTTCATCGTCTTTTTTATTACGTCTTAAATTGATTTTTCCGTACATTTCTGCCATATGTACATTAATTGACAGTCACCACTGATAAGCTACCACTAAATATTGTAGAAACTTAATTTGCTGTAAAGTTGCTTTGCAATGATTTGTATCGTGAAAAGCGCTGTACAAATAAACTTGACTTGACTTGACTTGTGTCCAGTGCAAGCAACTGGACACATACGTCAACAGAGCTGCCCTGTGGAGAAAGTCGGACCAATTATTTGTGTGCTACGGTCCTTATAAGAAGGGTCTTCCTGCTAACAAGCAGACCCTTAGCAGGTGGATAATGGATGCTATAACTACTGCATACGAGTCTTCTGGTCTCCCATCACCACTGGGGGTCAGGGCTCATTCTACTAGAGGTATGGCTGCCTCCAAGGCCTTCTCATCTGGTGTATCGATGCACAATATTTGAAATGCTGCGGGATGGTCCACCCCTCTGACCTTAGTCAGGTTCTACAGCCTTGACCTTGATGCCACTCCTGGCTCCTCAGTCCTAGCTGTGCCGCACATGCTTTTATACTTCCTGGTCGCTACGTCATCTCCGCCGGTGACGTCACCTGGGATTACCTCGGACGGATTACACACGTTTCAGAGCGTGGGAACACAGGGGCATTCCCAAAGTGTTTTGCGACACAGCGTTTCGTTCCCCCTGGGAACCATGGCTACATACGTAACCTGGGGCGTTCTTTATGAACCGCAGGATTGCTTGTGATAAAGAATTAAATGCAAAAGAAAAGGCAGTAGAGCTTACTGTTTCTGTCAATGGTAAGTTTTAATTTAGAATGTTTGTGATAATGTAAGAAAAGTAGTTTAAATGTTTTGCCACTTGCTTGAGCAACTTATATCAATCTAGAAGTAAATGCAAAAGTAAAAAGCATTGCATAATGTGTTTCTTATATTTATTGCATTTAAACACGTCTATGAAATGTTGCATTACTGTACTGTGTAAAAAATAATCACAATGCTGAAAAAGCATTTTCAGTAACAGTGTTTGGATTTGAAATCAAAATAATGTATAAATGTTGTGTTTGTAGTAAACAGCCTTGGATCAGTTGCAGACTCCTGAGTGAAAGCACAGTCAGTGCTGCTTCTGCACCACTTATGTAGCACGCATGGACTGCATAAGCACTGTGTGAACCTGGTGTAAAAGGCCGCCTCACATACAGCTCACGAAAACAGGACTGTGCTGTGTGTAATATTGTGCAACAATTGTCAAAACAAAAATGCAGTGCATGATCAAACATTTAGGTGAGAATTTTTTTTTAAATAAAGTGCTTACAACCTAATGTGTTGTAAAAAGTAAAACTATTTCCCTTTTATTTATTTATTTATTTTTATTTTATTTTATTTATTTATTGATTTAATAAAAAATAATTTTAAAACCACAGTTAAAATAAATAAATAAATACATAATTTCATTCTCACTTAAGTCAATGCATGCGCTTTTTTGTTGTTGTTTTAAACTAATAGATATGACAAAAAAAGTCATAAACCCATTTGTGAGGGTGTTGATGTGTCTCTCTTTCCTGTACCTTCCTACTCATGTCTTTTCTAAATAAATCTTTCTAAATTTCATTTGGCCTCATGACTGGAGTTGTCATCGCATTGAGAAGTCAAGAGGTCCGTGCGGAGTAATTTGGGATATTGCTCATGCCACGTGAGATGTACCACATGGACTTATTGACTGCTGGGGCATTTGCATGCAGTATAAGTTTACTGCCTGGAGCAAAAGTGATCCATTCTGAGCAATATCAAGCTTTCACACGCTGCTTGAAATGTTGAGATTTGATAGCAGCAGCAGATCAAAGATGCAGCACAATTAGCTCTGACAGCCTTTATGTGTTTTCGAGAAAAAAAAAAACTTTTTTTTTTCTCAGCACAACTGACTCCACATGCACAATAATGCATGATGGCACACCCTGTTGGAAACCATATAGTGTGGGATTTCAGATTCTCTATTTGCGGCAAAAAAGAAAAGCATGTATTAACTCACCGGCTCATCGCAAGGCTTAGAATACAAAAACAAAACGGACAGGCTTAAACACTGCAATCTGAACTCTGTGTCACAGAAATGGAAACACACAGGGCTGTGTACTGAAGCAGGAGAATGAAAGCACTCTGGTAATAGTCCCGTCATCACTATCAGATGATTATCTCTGTGCCTGGCCCTCAGAGGGCATGTATGATGGCCCCCCTGTCATTGTTTACGGGGGCTCTCTAAACTCAGCTAGCCAGGGGGGAAATGCATCGCTGCTTCAGTGAGCTTTGAAAATGCCTCTCCTTCCTCAGTACAGCCTGGTCCCCCTGCTGTCTGCAGACGGTCCCCCTCCTGATGCAGGATATACACACTATGGGGTGCTGAATGGCTCCATCTGATGGGTTTGTGGGAGGTGGGGTGCTGAGAGGCAACATGAGGCTTTGACCAAATGTCCAGTGGACATGTTTTACATTCCCTGACATTCATTAGCCAGAACCTGTTCTCCACTCTCGACTGCTCCTGATATGACTTGACGGCCGTGGCTTTGATCAGGCCAGCATGTTACTTGGACACAAATGGACACGGGTGATACTTCACAAGCATTCTTCGGCAGAGCCACCCAGCGTCACCTGACACCAGCGAGTCCCTCTCTGTGGATAATTACCAGTGCTGCACATGATTTTTCCCCCCATTCTCATGTGTAATTTCCCGTCTTTTTGTGGGTCACCATCTTGAATAAATGCTCAGAGAAAAGGGAAAAAATACCAGATACAAATGTTATTTTTTTCTCCTCTGAGGAGAAAGCAATATTGTCATCAGTTTATAAATTACATAGTGCCTCTCAGTGGAATTACATACTAAACACGCAATCAAATCTCATACCGTTTTGAACCATAGTAATTATTTCACTATGTGGAGGAAGCCACTCTAGCCCGTCCCAAGCCTCAAGGGTACAGCTATTTACAGCTGGTACAGAAACAAAAAATTGTGTTATAATATATTGCACAAACGTAGGCCTACAAAAAATTAGTAACTACATGATTTCACTAAATGGATAACAAGCTACGCTATATTTGTGCAAATGCTAGATTAATGCGGTCATGCGATCGCAATTATGCCGCAAAATGACTGTGAAGGTGTTTCTGTGCATTAAAGATGCTAACCTGAGTTTCTATTGAGCCAACAGCCTTTGCAAAATACCGATAATTATAAAACACACTGACAGAGGAGAGAACATCATCAAACAAATGCCACGGATGGATGCCTTACAGACAGTTCAGTGTGCCGGGTTAGGCACGCTGATTCACGCCGAACAGATAGACTGTTTCTTCTGTTCTAAGTATAGAACATTGCAGTGCATTAGACAGGCCATGCATGTCAAATGCTGAAAGCAGACATTTTCATCACTATACTTGAGATTCAGAATATATAACCACAATTTTACAGCTGAAAACAGGAGATTCCCTAAGGAGGAACTGAACATAGAAAACACATCAATATGTGATTAAAAATCAATTAGGTTGTCAATTACAAGTATATTTACGCACAGCATAGTATTAGAATGACTGCAGACTATGGCAGACTATAAAAAAATAATCACGCCAACATCATATCTGCAAAATGATATGTTTAGAGGTCTCTGTGAACAATAAAGTAACCTACAACAGCAGTACGGTTGCCAGACCTGTCTGTAATGAATGGCAGTTATTTAAAGCGTGCTTCTGAAACGCTGTGTTTGGGGAACATTTAGATGTTTGCTCCCAGAAAACTCCTTCAGTTTGGAGCCAATGATGATATTTTGTATGACAAGATCTGTAATCTTTGAAATTGCAGTTCAGTCGGCTGTGCATAGTGGTAGAAAGTTTTGCAGAGATTATCACTGGCATAACCTTGGCAGAGGCAAGGTATATTTTAATAAAGCTTGTCTGCTGGAGAGTCTGGGAGAGGCTGACACAGTGCTGATAGGAATACTGACTCATACTTTTAACCTCACTCACACCGAAAACTCTGTCCATCTTTCTGTCACACAGACTCCAGAGCATCATCCCTTTGTTTTCTTCTTCTTTTGTGCACTGCAAGCACACATTGCATTCAAATGTGTCTCTGCTATTATTTAAACCGCACATCTGTCTGTCTAGACTGTAAAAGCATAACAACAAAATCAATATTAATTTAAATAAAACTAAGAAAGTACAGTTAAACATATAACAATATTAAGTATTCATTCCCCCACACAAACAAAAATAGAACTCAAAAACTGCATTAATACAGCTCACATGCTATGCTTGTAGGTGTGACTAAAAAGTATAATAATAACAACAATAATAAACACGTTGGGTCTCCACGTTTTATGGGAAAATTCCATAGATGCATGGTTTTACGTTGTTTTTTTTTTTTTGTTTTTTTACTGCTTACACACAAAATCTTTAATTGTCACACAATTTCTGAAACCTGACACTCAAACACCAGAACCACACACCAAATCTGCAAAACCATATGCTAATTATCGGCCTTTGACTCAGTTTTCAATTTCATGAAAAACTTTTTTTCAAAACACAAAACACAATTCTCTATGTAACACGCACGAAAATTTTACAGCTGAAAACAGGAGATTGCCTAAGGAGGAACTGAACATAGAAAACACATCAATATGTGATTAAAAATCAATTAGGTTGTCAATTACAAGTATATTTACGCACAGCATAGTATTAGAATGACTGCAGACTATGGCAGACTATAAAAAAATAATCACGCCAACATCATATCTGCAAAATGATATGTTTAGAGGTCTCTGTGAACAATAAAGTAACCTACAACAGCAGTACGGTTGCCAGACCTGTCTGTAATGAATGGCAGTTATTTAAAGCGTGCTTCTGAAACGCTGTGTTTGGGGAACATTTAGATGTTTGCTCCCAGAAAACTCCTTCAGTTTGGAGCCAATGATGATATTTTGTATGACAAGATCTGTAATCTTTGAAATTGCAGTTCAGTCGGCTGTGCATAGTGGTAGAAAGTTTTGCAGAGATTATCACTGGCATAACCTTGGCAGAGGCAAGGTATATTTTAATAAAGCTTGTCTGCTGGAGAGTCTGGGAGAGGCTGACACAGTGCTGATAGGAATACTGACTCATACTTTTAACCTCACTCACACCGAAAACTCTGTCCATCTTTCTGTCACACAGACTCCAGAGCATCATCCCTTTGTTTTCTTCTTCTTTTGTGCACTGCAAGCACACATTGCATTCAAATGTGTCTCTGCTATTATTTAAACCGCACATCTGTCTGTCTAGACTGTAAAAGCATAACAACAAAATCAATATTAATTTAAATAAAACTAAGAAAGTACAGTTAAACATATAACAATATTAAGTATTCATTCCCCCACACAAACAAAAATAGAACTCAAAAACTGCATTAATACAGCTCACATGCTATGCTTGTAGGTGTGACTAAAAAGTATAATAATAACAACAATAATAAACACGTTGGGTCTCCACGTTTTATGGGAAAATTCCATAGATGCATGGTTTTACGTTGTTTTTTTTTTTTTGTTTTTTTACTGCTTACACACAAAATCTTTAATTGTCACACAATTTCTGAAACCTGACACTCAAACACCAGAACCACACACCAAATCTGCAAAACCATACGCTAATTTTCGGCCTTTGACTCAGTTTTCAATTTCATGAAAAACTTTTTTTCAAAACACAAAACACAATTCTCTATGTAACGCACGAATCTAACAGGAATTTATATTATGGCAAATGTGTTTGCTTTGAGATGTGTTTGTGATATTTTGAATGCAGTGCTTCATTTTGCAAGAGATGTGAGGCATTTTGCATTTTGTGTGTGCAATTCTCGGATTTGTGTGTAAAGTTTTGAAGAAGAAAAAAATAGGCAAAGTTTTGAAAATGTGTGTAAGCAGCTGGAAAAAAAAAAACTGTAATACTGTACAAACTGTATATTTTATCCCCTTAGCCTAAACCTACCCCTCTTACAAAATGTTCTGCATTTTTATATTTTTATATCGAAAAACATTCTAAATGATGATGTGTTTCAAACAAGTAATTTTCAAATTTCTTAGAACTTCAGAGTAAGTGGTCAGTAAAAACCTCATAATCAACACTTTGGTTATTTTATTTTATTCTTTTAGTATGTTTATGCAATCTAAGAGTCATTTTTTTACAGTGTGCTACATAAATAGTACAGTACAAAGGAAAGCCATTATTCATATGGTTAGGAGATAAAAAAAATAGATCAATGGGGGTATTGACTAACCAATTGCTTGTTTTGTTTTTTTCCTCTCTGTGGGAAACCAAAAGTCACTAGTTTTTATTATATGTTGCCATTTCCCTGTTTCAGCTGATATCAGTGCAGAATATGTGCTACATTCCTCTCTTAAAACTTGTTTTCCACATTCCACATGAGATTGGTGTGTCTCAATGAAGACGTGACTATACAACCCTGTGCTTACATCTAGCCTCCAGAGTGAGTGCTGGGAAACAACTACATAAATCCACTTTCCTTCTTTCTCCCTCATCAGAGCAGTGATGGAACTCCAACCTGCAAAATAAGGCTCTACTGATTACATTAAAGATCATGTAATGACTCTGGTATAGATTCAGGTTGCTGCTAGCACCAGTTCCCCTAAGTATCTTAGGGAAAACAGTGTCATTACCTGTGTAATTGAGGCCAGTTCTCTTCATCTTTGAGCTCTTAGGGAGCTTTTAAGCTGATTAGACCAGAGTTGACCAAGGGCAGAGAAGAAGGCTATCTCCAGATTGTACACAGATGATGGCAGGAGTTTGGAACAGTAAACAAAGGACACTGTACAGCCTTAGCTTTATGTGAACAGAGGAGGCATTTGCTCTAAGGCCTGTTAGCAGAGTGATTATCAGACTCACACTGGGAATAATCTTTTGTGGAGTAAAGATGAGAGATGCAGTAATCTATTCATCATTTGTCAGTTTTCATCCACCTCGCTGTGGTGTTTGCTGACTGTAAACAGCACTGTCATCTTCAACAAATCATCCCCAAAATATTTAAGCCTTGAAAGATTGCATTTGTGCATTCAAACCTATAATTGGGAACGCAATTCACTAAGCTAAAGTGTAGCTAGGGAGCCTCAAATGTAAACACCTGTGGGTTCAGACAAACCGTAGTTTTGTATCAAGTGCTACTGAAAGACTCTGTGAATGGATTGATTCCCTGAAACTACTAAAGACCATTAAAAAGTTATCCCGTATATACAATTTAGAAACAGTTCACCCATATTCTGAATATTCTGTCATTATTTACTCACCTCATTGCACTGACATAAAACAAAGCAAAGGAAAGCAAAAGACAAAAAACAAAACAAAATGCATTATTAAAAAAAAATATGTTCTTCTGTTTTCTGCTAATGAAATAAATTCATACCCGTTTGCAAAGACATGAGGGTGAGCAATTTATTTATTTATTTATTTATGTATTTATTTATGTATAGCAATGTATTCTTGGTAAATTTATTCTCAATGTATGATCAATGTTTCCTGTCTAGACGTGTGTCTGTGTGGTTGTGTGAGTGAGTTGGGGTAAGTAAGGCAAAAAGAGAACCAGAATGGATTTAAGAGCTATAAATAGGCATATATGTCAACGACTGCTGTTTTGGAAAGCATTTGTAAAGAAACTAGAAGTTCTCCTCTATGTGTGAGTGTGTGTTTTAATGGTTTATGCTCAATTCTCCAAGCAGTTAGGGGATCAGTTCCAGATGTTGGCTCCCAGAAGGGTGAAATGGTAATGTGGGCCTGGAGCGAGCGTACTCTCTACTGTTAAAAACAGAGGGAAGATTTGATTTGTCATCATACCAGAGTTTGTCTGTTCAGTAAACCTATCTGTGTCTCAAATTAATTAGAAAAACAAAACAATGCGCAAGCGTCCTGCAGTGTGGGAGACCACTTTCTCTAATCTGTTTTCCCTGAAATCGAGGGCCAACAGAGGTGACCTTGGTTAGCATAGAAATTCAGACTGAAATGCCACCTCATCTGTCCTTGGGGCAAGTGATATGTTAATTTGGACTGGCAGTAAGCTCTCCCACAACCTCTGCAGGTCATCTAAACAGTTAAGGCTACTCAAAGTTTTGGATTACATACTTCCTTTGCACGTTTCACTATTTTTTTTTTCTTTTTTTCTATATTTTGCTTCAAACTTTCCACATATGCACTCAAAGTCTATGCAGTGCCAGGCTTCCATCCATGAACAGCTCATAACTCCTTCAGCAAAAAGAGGGCGTACTGGGAACCAATAAAAGGGTTGAATCCACATGTAATGAAGTTGCTAGAGGAAAAGAACGGCCATGTGGCCCTCAGAGTCCCATGTGCAGTAAATTAATGTGGCACTATAAATAGCCACGTGGACGAATGTAGGAAGATGTGATATAAGAAATGTAAGGAGGGTGGAAAGTTAGGTGTTCAGATCGAAGGCACATTGCTACATAGTGGCAGAAATGCAAGGCAGTTGCATAAGCACAACAACATTCTCCCCAGCTTAGAAGGAAAAAAAAAGTGAGAAGTATGTTACTATGTACAGATTTGTATTATGTGGAAAACCTGTTGTTTCAGCATTGAGTGTAACTTTGCAGCCTCACATACAGGCAAAAGTCTGACATTTGGTTGTAGCTCAGTCTTTTTCTTCTCACTCATTGCTGTCAAACCATTCACGTGGTTTATATTCTTTCTTTGAAAATCTCATTTTCTGCATCTCAAAGAGACTACCACTGACGGTAATCACATCAAGACATAAGCAGCATCGCACAAGAGGCTGGCAATGACATTAAAAGACACACAAAGACAATCCTAGTGCTTTGTTTTCAATCAGAAGCAGAAACTCAATCGGCCAATTTCAACCAATAAACAAATTTCATGAAGTGTTGCTCGTTGTTGTGAATGCTGCAAGAGAGAGGACTTTTCTTTACGTTGGAGTTGATTACATTAGCAGATAAATTCTACTGTAACAGTGTTGTGTTTTGTAACCTCTCAGCCTCCTCGCCATAATTAAAATACATAAATCAGGAAAACAGAGAGAGATAAAAGCTATTAAGGTGTACTAAATCTAGAAGTGTATACATTTGCATCAAAGCAAAAACAGATTAAAACTGCTCTTGTAATAAAAATATACAATATAATTTCATGAACTAGTGGGGAAAGCAAGAGAGAAAGAAAAAGAAAGACAGTATGACACCCGTCAATCATGAAGCCCTTGGCCAAGGGAGGATATTTAAAATTCTAACCCATTCCTGAAAGCTGAGAGAGAGAGAGAGAGAGAGAGAGAGAGAGAGAGAGAGAATACCAACAGTGGTGAATTAGTGGAGCCAGCACATACATACATTCATCAGGCTCCTTCCTCTGTTGATTTCATACAAATGCAAAAAAGGCATCGCGACTGAGAGAGAGAGAGAGAGAGAGAGAGAGAGAGAGAGAGAATACCAACAGTGGTGAATTAGTGGAGCCAGCACATACATACATTCATCAGGCTCCTTCCTCTGTTGATTTCATACAAATGCAAAATGTTCCCTGATAAATATTCTGCATGCCGAGGGAGGTCTGGGTGGCCTGACAGAAACATTGGCTACACTTTAAAATCCAAATGGTGCCACTTTGAATTGAGATGTCACTAAGAACCCCGAGTACCCCACAGGACCAGCTGAGGCCTACAGTCCCATGACTCAGAGGATCAAGCCATTTGACACGGGATCAAATCAATTTCAACCAAAATACAAAATAATAATTCTGAATTAATTTGCTCATATCCCATGTTAGCATCTTTCTGGATACACTTGGGCTTTTAGTTTAGTTGGGGGAACACAATGAATGTAAGTAACTCATTAAACTTTTCAAAGAGCTTCAGCTGGGTTCTGATTGGATTTATCCAGACTTCTATTCAGAATAACCAAGAAGAAGCTCTCTAATAATGGACAATAACTCCCATGTGCCTCAAACTGTCAATGACTGTGGTGTCACTTTATTTTTCTGTCTCTGTTGCATTACTTATTTAGAGGAATCAAATTGGATCTTACAAAGTGCTACATGCCGTGTCATATAATTTACCCCTCAGAGCAATTGTCTTCAACAACAAGGAGAGGGAATAACAAGTTCTTCCATCCACTAATGGCCAAGCCACCATCCACTACCTGATCCTCTATCTTGATCTTCTCGGTGCCACCAGAGGTCAGAGGATATGATATGGAAGGATATCAGAGCATGACAGAGCTGATGGTTAGCAAGAAAGTCAGGCGGGAAGGCTGACAGATGCTTAGAGAGAAACTGACTGACGGAGTTTCCCAAAGGAGTCAGTGCCAGGGGAGTGCTTGAGATAGTCATTCCCCAGTCTCACCCCTGATGGGAGGCATGGATTAGTGCTGAAGCCCCCTGGGCGGCCATGGTGCCACACCACATCCTGTTCTGCCCAATTATCTCCTGTCTCCAGTCTGTCTCCACTCCTGCTCCATTGATCCCCAGGAACCCTGTCTGTGAGCCACTCAAGACCTAAAGCAGAGCTCTAGACTGCCAAAAACTTGCGCTCTCAGAGCTAGTGTGCAACTTCTTGCGTGAAATATAATTTTAGAGATGTTTACATCAATAAGAATTTCTCAACATTTCTGAAAGCCCAAAATCAATTTTCGGAGTAATTACCATTTATAATGTTACGGAATGTTGAACAAATAATGTCAGCTGGTCATGTGTAACACCGAATATGCAGAGGGAGACAATTGCTCATAGACTGATAATGCGCCATTTGAGGGCTCGAATTCATTCTGGCGTCTGTCCCAAATTATAGTTTCATGTAATTTACAGAACAGACAGATGGTAATAGAACATAATACTTAAAAATATATAATTATTGCCAAATGAAAAAAATTATAATTAAATGTAAAACCACAATATTTTTTTCTTTCTTTTTCTTAAAGACTCATCATTGTTTACTTCCTATATAGAACTTATATAAGGGCTCAGACAGTAGGTATATTGAAGTAGCTCTCACATGGTCACAGATAGTACCCTCATCCAGCTCCTGCTCTTCTCTCCCTCTCCCTCTCCCTCATCAACATGCCGTCAATATGATCCCTGATGTAAATTGCATGATTTGTAACAAAACATTTGAATACAGCGGAGCTTTAAACGGTTGCTTAAAATGAGACGAATAAAGAAATGTGAGCTGAATAATTTTGACCCCTCACTAGACTGCATGAAACATTAATTTTAATAAATGAATAATACACTGCATGTGCCCTATGTCTTAAGTAGTAGCTCATTTATGTATAAATCGTTATTCTCCTCACTCAACCCACATGGCTCATTAAAAATTACAGAATAATATAAAGACCTTAGAGCATTTACGTTTAATTCACATTTTAATTATGATTGACTGGTGATCAGTAATGTAAACACTGGACTCATCTTTCAGTGGCATTAATGCCATGGACACAATTCAAAGGTTTCTTTGTATACTTAATTTGACAGTGACAGTTAAGACTTTTATATTGTTCCAAAACAAAACTAAACTAAATAAAATTTAAAAATATATATATAAATTATGTTCTTCTGAACATTATATTCATCAAAAAATTCTACAATTTTATTAATCAACACAACTGTTTTCAACACTGAAATTAATAATAATAATACTAATACTAATAATAATAATAATAATAATAATCTTTTAATCTTTTTTTTTTTTCAAAATTGAAATAATAATGCACAAATATTATTATTGTAATAATGCACTTTTTGTTGTTGAAATAAATGCAGCCATGGTGAGCATAAGTAATTTCTTAAAAAAAAACAAAAAAAAACATTACCAACCCCAAGCTTTTGAACAGTAGTGTAAATTACTTTGAATACATTCAAACATATTGGATCTGTGAGGGTCAGTAGCCGTTTACTGTGTGACATCATGGATTCTGAGCTTAACACTGAACTGAATCTGCTGACTGAACTGCTGATACCCTGCTAACTTGTATCTGCAACCTTCCCTATTCTTGAAATGGGTTGCTGTGATCAGAGAGCTGACCCTGGGTCTATACGTTGTGACCAACCAAAGTCTTCCATTGGGCCTGGCAGGATAAAGGTGTTGTTTTTTTTTCTCGCTCTCCAAATCCTTTGGGCAAATGTCACCAGGCCTTGATCTGGAAAATCTAGGGATGAGCTTTGAGGACAAAATGGAAACAGCTAACTGCTAAGACACAATGTAGGACTGATAGCATGTCACGGCCCTAATGTCAGAATGGTGTGCTCTCAGATAAGCCAAGAAGCAGCAACATTAAATGTTTAATGAAGTTTATCTTAGCATTCACATTTTCAAAGAGCTATTCTCAGGCTTAAATCTACAACCAAGGTTATTGTCCTCGGCCCTGTTACAAATAAGGCTCAATAAGGCACTATGGTAGTGTTTTTTTCTTCTTCTTCCCCCTAAAGAAGAACAACATAATTCAACCAAATTAACTTTTTGTGTCAGGCCTACATTGTACTGTTATTTTCGGTATAGATTCTGTTGAAGAAAAAAAGAAACATTTTAGTATATTTATACAAAAAAGGCTCTTACATTGCAATAAAATAAATAAAAAAGTAATACTGCTTTGCAGGAGCAACATAATAATTTGTTGGTCTCACTGCTTCTCACATCTATTGTCAATGCAATAGATGTGAAAGTGTGAAAGTGAAGTTTCCTCACCCCCCAACAACACCATCACACAGTTTGTCAACCACTGCCTACTAATTTTAGTGATTTTAGTCTTACAACTAAACCAGTAAAACTCAAACCCTGGAAATAATTTCTGCATTCAAAAACATAAAGGGACCATGGGAGTAATTTGAATTTGAAGTAGCAATTCCACCAAGAACACTGTGATTTTGCTGTAATAACTTTTGTTTTCAATGCAAATTGCAGTCAGATGCAAATGAGGTTAATTTTAAGGAGCTTTAAGACTATCTGGCTCGTATCAGAGGAGAACATTCTCAAAGCTAATGCATCTACATTTGGTATAGACAAATGAGCGGTGGGAGGAATAGTCTAACTATTGACCACAGAGGGAGGAGGTGGAACATGAGGCAATGTTTTGCAGTCTTCCTCTGCACACTCATCTGAGTATAGCCCTCGCTCTGTTATCTAAACTCTTGGTTTGGGTTTTGGTTCAGTTGTTCCATGTGAATGGTGCATTTGTACTGGCCTCTGAGCGAGATTGGATTTGGAATTACACTTCCTGTCCTGCTGTTTTTCTCCCCCGCTTCGACTGCCTGGCCACAACCAACTCCAGCCCTCCAACATAGTGTTATTTTGTATGCATCAATAAATAAACATTTCATATTGGTATGCAGGCTGGTAGCTACTCACATTGGTAATCTGTCTATAAAAGAAGAAGAAGAAGAAGAAGAAGAAGAAGTAATCACACCTTTGCAGTTACACAGTTGCTTGCACTTTGGATTAATCAATTATACAGAAGGTGAAAAAGTTAATTTTTTTTTTCCCTTACAGCAATAAAACCAACCGTCATGCCATTCAGTAATCCATTTTATGAAGCATAATTCACTCTTTGGCTTCTTTAGAGTCTGAAAACTAATATCCAATTCTCTGTCAGTGATTTACCCAGGCAGAGAATTAGAAATATATTACCCTGGCAATGAAGTTTTAAAGTTTCTACTTTGACATACTGTAATGTGGTGTTTGGGTTTTGTTTCATGTTCATGTTTTCCATGTCTTTTATTTTGTAATTGTTTCCTGCTGTTAGTGTCATGCTTCCCTTCCCTCATGTATCTCTGCCTTGTGTATATGTCATGTTCTGATTGGTAGTCCTAGTCATGTGTCTTGTTTCCCATTGGTTTGTTCTTGTCATGTGACCCTCATTGTCTGATATAAGTAGCCATCATGTTCCCATAGTTCTTGTCGTGTATTGAATGTATTTATCCCGCTGTTGGTGAGTCTAGTCTGTTCATGTCAAGTCTGTTCATGCCTCGTCAAGTCTGTTCATGTCAAGTCAAGTCTCGGATTATTGTTTGGATCACACTGTAAATAAACTGCACTTGGGTTCTTCACTACGCTTGCCTTCAGTGGACTGATTCATTACACATACATCACAGGTCAAAATCCCTGGCTGTGAAAACAAAAACAAAGCAAAGGCGGCATTCATTCAACTATTTATTTTTTCTTTTCTTTTCAAAAATCCTTTCAAAAAATCCTTTAGACAAGAGACTGGGCAGTCTTTGTCAGTGGTCCAAATTATAGCTGTTATAATATATGAACTGGAAAATTATGTCATTTTTCAGAAATGATGCAGCATTCAAAGCAACAACAACAACAACAGCAAAAGCTTCTCTCTCTATCTATGATAGCATCATCTGGAATTGAGCTTAGTAGTTATGCCGAATTTGTGTGGTGCGTGAGAGAGTCTGGTGGAATAACTTCTGAATAAAGTCTCTTCATTGAGTCAAGAATGCCACAATACAAAATTATTTAACCTTTCAAGACACTTCTTTACATGGCGGAATGTCATTTTTCATTTTTAAAAATGTTTGTGTGCTGCTGCGCGTCCCTGTGTGTGTAATAAGCAAAGTGTACGCGCATTGTGCACCCACCTATAGGCGCATATTACTGACGTGCTCTTTAAATAACAAACAAAAGATATTGCGCCAGACTTTAGACCAGGTTTGAGTTGGTCTATGGCGCAGTCTATTTTCAGTTCCTCAAAATAGCAACGCACCAACAATGCGCCTGAACACCTCTTTTTAGACCATGGGCGCACAAATGGACGCAAATGCATTTGCTATTTAAACAATGCGGCGCAGGACGGGAAAATGAGAACTGCGTCAGGCTGAAACTAGCAAAAACACTTGCACCATGCCTTGCGCCGGGTGTATGATAGGGCCCTTCAAGTTAGTTGTATAGTGCCTTCCACAATTCATGTAATTTATTTCTAAGCAGCTTTAGAGAAAAGCACACATTAATGCCTTAAAAAAAAAATTTTAAAAAAAACACCAAATAAAATGTTAGTTAAGAGCATAGAAAGTCTGCAGTGAATGATCCATGACTATTTTAAGTATTGTTTTAGGTGTCCACACAAGTATGATGTATTTGATTTTGTTTTACTTGGCATCATACAATGTTTAAACAGAAGGAGTTCCTGCCCCAGTCAAAAACTCTGCATTCTAAAGGTCCTTTTAAACCCTTTTATTTTCTCATTCCACCCTTGCACTGTGGAGCTTCTGTCACTAAAACAAATTCCTCGTATGTGTAAACATACCTGGCAATAAAGCTCATTCTGATTCTTATTCTGATTATCTCGTTATTCAAACAGCATCCTGAAGGCTGAAGGCTGATGACAAAAGCAGAGAGTCAAAAAAATAATGTGTGAGGCAAAAATTTAATCCTTTTCAAAGGAAGTACATGCAGAAAAAAACTCCATTTGTTTACATGAGCTCAGTCTAATCATTCACATACAGTATATTACATATTTTCAAGAGTGATATTAATGATTTGCATGTTTTTTATACATATATGAACAACCTCACAGCGATCTACAATGCTGTATAAACAGCATTAAAACCACCATTACATATGATGTTGTGGGCTATCTGGGGCCCTCATATGGCCTCCCGCTTCACCTCTTGAGCTGAGGAGGGAACACATGCACAGACGAGAGGGGGAACATATTAACTCAGAGGCAATTAACATGCTCAGTATGGAAGACAATGTGTTCGATCTGGGATGCCAGTGCTCTCCTAACACACATGCAAAGTTCTAAAAATTGCTCTTTCTGATTGCAAGGTAGTCATGAATACACTGGTCTAAAAATGGCGTGCGCACACACACACACACACACACTTGTTTTTTTTATACGAAAATATGATGTTTCCTTTGGGTTGTTATATTTTCCGATTTTTTTTACTTTTCCTATTTTTTATACCTGTACAATTTGACTTAATATATAAAAAAAAAAAACAATGATTGATGTTTTCTGGTGATTAAAGAGATGTTGAAAAGTCAAAAAGTCTCTCTCTCTCTCTCTCTCTCTCTCTCTCTCTCCCAGTAATGCAGAATGTAGAGCAGTATAAAACATTAAAGTAAGCAAATGAATAACAAGATGAATGAATGAATAAAGGGGGGCTAGAATGAAATGTATATAGGCCTACAGGTAATACTTTACAATAAGGTTCCTTAGGTAACAATAACTAACAATGAGTGATACATCTGAAATTAAATTACAATAAAAATGATTGTGTTTCAGTTCAGCTTTCAATCTCTAAAGAGAAAAAGACAAACAAACTGAACAATCTGTTCAAATTTCATCTGAAATTTAAGTTATGCAGTATTAATTATGTTTATTGATCTTTTGATAAAAGTCAATGTCTCACTATCATACTGGTGTATTGTTGCAGATATTGCTTAATTAACTTAAATATACATAAATGTAAATACATATTTTCTGCTTGGCACTTGCTGAAAGGGAACAGGTAACAAAAAAAAAATAATAATAATAAAACAGCAATTGTCGCACTGACCCATGATGAATGTTGCTCCTATTATTAAATGAAGCTTGCATTCTTGTGGAGTCTCAGGGGAGTAGGTAATTAACAGAAAAAGGCACCTCAGAGTAAAACAGAGAGAGAACTTATTTGAGCCCCTACACGGCTCTCTCTCGAGACCACGTGACAAACAGATTTAGAGAGAAACTGCAGAATTCCCCCCAATCATTTTGCCCTAGCTAACAAGAGCGCTGCTCTGCGGTAGGCAGCCCTGTGCATTGATTTGAGGGCGATTCAGATGAGGGCACACCTGCTGTGTTAGCAGTTGCCTCTAAATGTGTCCTCTTCCTGTGCCATTATCCTCATCTATTTCTGAGTTTAGGTGAAACACCAGACACATTCTAATAGCACATGCATTAAAGGTTACAGTGTGGAGAGATTACGCCCTCAGAAACATTAAAGCAATTGTGGTACAGTATATCTGAAATGCGGGTTGAGGATGCTCCTTTTTTTCTTGCTCTGTCTCTTACACAACCGACTGGAAATTCAGAGGACTGGGTGAGAATGAGCTTTGAGATGCAATATGTTGGAAATGCAGAGAGTGATAATTCAAAGATGATAGGTTCATTGTTGAGACTGGCCTTGCAGTACTAGACAGGGACAATGCCTCGTCTGGAGGAGGAGACAAACAATGATGCTGTTTAACCTGGTCCTGATGCACAAAGACAAATGTGTCTCCTGTGAAACAGAGGTTGATATGAAGGTAAGCATTAGAAACTCACAGCAATTATAAAGGCAACATATCTCTCTTTAATAATGTATTATACAATGTATAATAATAATAATAATAATAATAATAATTATTATTATTATTATTATTATTATTATTATTATTATTTTATTATTATTATTATTATTATTATTATTATTATTATTATTAAGGACAAATAAGAAAATGTAGTCAATATTTCATTAGTGGATCCATGTGAACATGTCGATCCATACAGTACCATTCAATTTTCTATTTTATTTTATTTATTTATTTATTAAGTTTCTTTAGCCATAACTCCAGACTTCAGTGTCACATGAGCCTTTAGAATTAATTTTAATATGCTTATGTGGTGCTCAATAAACATTTCTTCTTATTACATTTTAGTGAAACCAGTAATACCCCCACCCGCAATAAATGAGTAAATAGAAATAATATAAAGGTAATAGAAAGCTTCAAACAACAGCATTTATTTGAAATACAAATGTTTTGTAACTCAATTCAGTGCATATTTGCTGAATAAATACATTAATTTTATTGACTCCAAACTTTTGAACGGTAGTGTATGGGTGTTCATTAGAGGTTAGTTATTAAATGCTCTCAGAAATAATTTTGGCAAGATTAACACCAAACTGTGATCTGACACAATGCAATTAACAAAAAGACATATACTCATAAATAAGCGTACACTCAACACATTTCAAAATCTTGTTAAATAGATATGTCAGAGGATGTTTGGGCTGTCAAAATCAAACACTCCAAAATACTGTTTTCCGCTCTCTGTTGCCTAAAAACAATGCCTATCAGGGGTCATTACTGTGATCTCTCCCCCTTTCATCCAACAGCCATCAGAGGGTAATGAATCCTACCAAAGACCTGTTTGTGTAGGTGCTCTTTATGGGATGTCAGTGATATGACAGGCTTGTGCATCTGACAAATTTCCTAGGACAGCCATTCCCACTGACAGCCATTGCTATGAGCTAGTCTGATGGACAGCAACTAGATATTATCGGCGAATGGCTACCAAGCGGTGTGACAAGCCTCTTTATCTCCCAGCCACACATTCTCCCCTATGACTGGGCCCTGGGGTGGAGTGGGGGAGAGAGAGATAGAGACAGAAAGAGAGAGAGAGGGAGAGAGAATATGTCAAAAGTGGGGAGGCAGAGGGAGGGATGGAAGAAGAGACAAACTTGTCTTTTTAAAAATGTGTTTTAAAAATAAAATAAGGATGTATGATTCATTACCCTTGTGATAATGAGTAGACATTGAACATATGTCAGTGCAATTTCTCATGAGTGCAGATGAAATTACCGTTTACAAACAAACACTCAGCGGTGACACTTTCGGGTTTTCAAAGCTGCTTTTAAATTGAGATTAAAATACCCTATTTTCCAAAGATTAATGGCGGTTTGGCCTTCTGTAGATTTCAATCATTATCTGTGGATCAGGGCAAACTTAGGATTTTACACACATTATGATCATTCGCAGACCTTGGTCATCATGATGGCCTCTGCTCTAATAAGAGCTGACTGAACCGCAGCTGCTGTCTGTAGATTCGAAGTTAAGTCACAAACAGCTGATTTTTGCTTTGAAAGCACAAGCATGGTGATCAGTATGAGGTCAAATAGTGTATACATGATTTTAAAAGTTGAGGACGTATATTCAACAACCTATTACACATAAGACAAAAATGTTCTCTCTTCTATTGTCATTGCTACTAATTCACACAAAAGCCTAAAAGACAACATAGCCTCATTGGAAAGATACATTTTTGTCAACCTAAATTTTGCAAAACTCCAAAAACGTACCTACACCCTCATACATACATACATACATACATAAAGTGAACATAGTAGTACATAAACACATTTTAGTACCCCTTTTGTACTTTTTTTCTGAGTGTATATACAATGCACTGCAATTTTCAGCTGAAATGAACATGAGTGGCAGGGAAACACCAACACCTTTTATTTCCTATGATTACAGGTGCAGATTATCAGTAGACTTATTTTAATGCAGTTCATTGCACAATAATATGTTATGACCTCAATTGAAAGGCTGTGGAAAATATCTACACTATTATTTTTTTGTTGTTGGTGTTGTTTGTTCACTTTTCTGTACTCTGTCTTGTCTACTGTCATTTTTTTCAATCTATCACATTAAAAAAATAAATAAGCAAATACAGTTTGCCTCAACACGTACCAAGTACTACAACTACTATAAGATAAAATAATAATATATACAATCACATTGTTGAGTTGAAGGATTTATTGCTATTTGAACTCTCTCCTCATACAAACAAGTTATTAAAATGTCATGTGTTACTCTGAAAATAATAATAATAATAATAATAATATGTTATGACCTCAAAACACTTTTTCCATGGCGCATGATTTGTAAAGTAATGCATTTTGACATTTGCATCACATAACCATCTAAGGCTTTTATAATGTAGTAAACTTGCTCAGTAGCTCACCTGGTACAGCATTGCACTTGTGATGCAGAGCGCTAGGGTATGAATCCCATGGAACATCAGTCACAATAAAAATAGCTCAATAACATGGCATGGTTGCTTCAGACAATGAATAATTATCTAATGTTTGATTTTGTTAATACTATCACTAGATTTAGGGTAGGTGATATGTGCGAACACTAACTTTTTTACCACCTGTCACAGAACATTTCATTTCTGAACTGCCAGGACACAACAACAACCAACGTAATAAAACATTGCCAGATTCATGTTCATCCGTTTCTGTTGTTGAATGACATGGATTTAGCATCATTCACTGGATAGATCACTTCGAAAGCATCACAAAACGTGCATGAATATGATTTTGCCACAGGCATGTTTTTCAAATGAGCCTGGGTTGGTAAAATACAGGTGTGTGTTCCAATGTACATGTTGCTGAATGACAATTGCAAACAGTTTTAAGCAGTTCATTTGAGAGTGGGATGAGGCTGAGAAAAATGATTGAGTGAGTAAGCAGAAGAGTGAGAGTGTGCGTGGTCCCTTGACTGAGGAGAGGCTGAGGAGCAGGACTGTGGTTAACTGCTGTGCTAAGCATGTCAGATGGGCTCTATTCCCAGGCTCCACTCTCTGTCTGCCTGTCATTTCCTCTGTCTGATTCATTACATCTGTACACAAACAGCAAATCCCATATTCCTCCACAAATGAAGCGCCTTTTTATAATAATGACAAAGAGGATCAGTTGCATCTATTCAGATGCGTCAGAGCTAATCTTTTATTTCTCCCATGCTGTTAACTTATCTTTTCCTGTTGTGATCTTCTTGTTGTGGGAATGAGTGTGCTCGAAAATCAAACATCCCCACCCTGTCAGCTATTAAAAGATCCACTTGCACCTCATCTTCGCCATGCCAGTGCAGAGGGAATTTATGTCAAATTGTTCCACCGAGCGAAAATGACTGTTCATCTCAAGGGACAGGGGGTGCGTCCTGTTGCTATGGATTTCATATCATGTGGCAAAGTTTTACAATTTCACACAGAGAGCATATCTGTTTTACTCCTAGCAATCATGGAACTTTGCCTCGACTTCGCATGTTAAGAGTACATAGATGCACCATTAAGATGAGAAGAACTATTTTCATATTATGGCCGAGAACTGATAAACGGAAATTCTTTAAATGTAAAAGAAAAAAAAAAAAGCTAGAAGTAATTTTAGGCATCAACATTATAATGAAAAACTACATTAGTTAACATGAACGATTCTTCTACAGCATATGTTAATCTTAATTTAATTTTGTCAACATTTACAAACACATTTTCTAGATAAAAAGTTTTATCTGTTAATATTAGTCAATGCACAGCGAACTAACGTGAACATGAGCATTTTTTTAACTAACCGTGACAACAGTTATTAAATTATGTAATATTATATTTCTCATTCTTAGTTCATTCATATTATCATTACTTAATGTTAACGAATCACACCTTATTTAGTGTTATCATTAATTGTTTAGTGTTTTTAGTGATTAGCTGTAAATGAGCATTAAATGAAATATAATCTAAATGTAAAAAATAAGGTATATAATCATATCAACTGATACTTTACAATGATTTTTATTTTATTTATTTTTTACAATTAAGTAAGTAATAAGAAAATGAATGAGTGGATGGATTGATAACCAATATGCTACAGATATATCATTCATCCATAAATCAATAATAATAATATAACAGTTTAAAATATAATATAATGCATAATATAATATTTCATTAAAGTATTAATGTTATTGCAAATCATTTTAAAGAATGTCAAGTCTCCCAGGACACACAGACCGAGTGAAGCTAAATATGGTGATTTTCAGTCAAATAACCCTGGTGGCCGATGATGATGATGATGGTGATGATGACGATAAGAGGGACAGATTGCAAAAGGGAACAACAGCAGACAGCAAACAGCTGTCTGACAGTTCTGAATGGCTCCAACAGCAGTCAGTGCCAAAAGACAAGATTACACGGCTAAAACAAAAGCAGTATGGCAGGAGCACACTCCAAACGCATAACTGTCATGCGGTTTTAGGACAGCAGCCCACAACAAACTGTTCATTTCTAAAATGACAGAGAGCAGATTTGACAGTCCTGTATCTGTGAAATCAAAAGCCACATTCACAGCAGCAGAATAAGGTGTCAGTACTGTTTAAGAGTGCTAAAAATGGTCATGTTCATTGTGAATTGTCAACCTTTCTGTGTTTGGAGGGACCTTTAGATGTGATACAATGGTTTCATCTTCAGTTCATTCTTTTGCCTCTTAGTACTTAAACTGTTTCAGATTTAATCTGTATATTATAGTCATTCTTAGCCGGCAGGAGCCAAGATAGCCAAGAGTACTGTCAAAAATGTATGTTAACACATGATGCAGGCCAGGGCTTTTAAAACTTTTTCATGCCCTCAAGCATCATTACACTTGGGCCACCCTTCATGAAATATAAATGGTATATTTTCATAAAAAGACCCATTTACAAGAAATAAAATGTGTTATTATAAAGACAAAATACTAAAATATAATAACAAAATACAAAAATATAAGTAAAAAATATAAAATATGTCAAAATGTTTTTTTTTTTTTTTTTTTCTCAAATTTGTACATGGACGACCATGGAGGCATCAGGGTTCCCAGTTTAAAACCTGCTGATTTAAACTATGGAATTATTAGATTCTCAGTAATCACAGTTTTTGGAAAAAACACACACACACACACACACACACATTGCAAAGAATCATTTAACACACAACATGAATAATGCATATCCGTCTCAGCCATTGCTGAGCTCTTCATTTAGTGTGTCTGGTAAGGAAATAAAACGCAATGATTACAGTGAGACCTCGGATTCTCTGGTTTAGCTCAGCACCTCATTAAATCATGCGGAAAATGAACTTGCCAAACTACTGGCTCTGCAAGGCTCACATTGGTCTCCTCTACTCCTACAACAACAACAGTCAAAAACAGATGAAAGCCCCACGATTAAAGGACAGCTTCTATTGCATCTGCATCAAAAAGCTTCACTGTAAAATTCGATATAAATGACTGATATATTATTCACATGCATATTACAGATGAAATGTATTAAGAGCCATCAAAACTGCTAGTAAAACTTTTATGTGATAAAGTACGCTTCCAGAACTCTCTCCTCGCAGTCATCCTCTTTTATTAAAAGCTTGGCACTTCTTGTACTCAGACTAGTTTATTAGTTCTCCAGGGCTCGGTTAGCACTTTAGGGCCAACAAAGACATGAGAATAAAATTAAAAGGAAAAAAAAAAAAATACTTGACCCCAATTCCCCATAACCTGCGCATCTTCTTTGAATTTGCTCAATGGGTTAAAACGGCTGCATTTGACCATCCATGTGAAAAGCACCTCTAATTGCCCTTTATCTTTTGACATAAGCAGTGGAATGCAGAATGAGCGCAGAATGTGACTGGATAATGTCAATTAACACTGATTTAGTATTCATAGAAACAGTAACATTTTATTGCATTCATATTGGCAGACTTATCTAGAGTTTGCATAAGTCCCGTACCCTTCCTCAAACTTTTCACATTTATCTTTTCATTAATTTCAGACATTTCTTGAAGACGATTGCGCTGATAGGAAACATTATTAAACTTTTGGCTCATACCAGATTACCACTATCATCACTATCTCTTTTTTCCTTGACAGTCTTTTCTATGTAGGATGAACAAGTATGCTAATTTTATTTAATTTTAGATATGGGAACATTTATCTTTCCACACCCTTCAATGCCGAGGACCTCTGGCTTTCGGGCTACTTTGAGGAAATAAAGTGTTTTTTAGCTTAAGGCACGGTGGTTACTCTCCATCTCTGTCTCTTTCTCTCTTTTCTTTCCCATTTATCACTCTCTTTCTTTACGAAAGGACCAGGTGCTCCTTTGTGTGAAAAATCTACTAAAGGACTCCCATGATATGCAGCCAGGCACCTTTCTAATCAGTCCAATGCTGTTTAATGGTTTATAACCTCACTTCATATGTAAATGTAAACTTTCAGCTGAGAATGAGGTTGCAGCGTCATGGAAAATGACCTTGGATGAACAGGAATTCATACTCGGAAATGACCAACAACAAGAAACACAAAGACTGTGCTAGATACTCACCAACCGTTCATGCAAGTTTTGCTTCAAACACTCGGCTAGCTTTGTTTCTCGTTCCATCTGGATAGAAAGGAGGCCTGATAAGTATGACACGATTTAGCTGTTGTGTTGTGGATCTCAGATTGGTCAATTACACTTTGAAACATGGGAGAAATAGTGCTTTCACAGCAGTGTGTACAGAAGGCAGATCTCTGTCCATGGAATGATCCACCACAGACGTCTCTAAGCCTGTCACAAGCTGTTACAGCTCAGACTGAGTAAACGTGAACACCATTAAACAAATGAAGTACTTGATCCTGCAAATTTGGAAAGAATGAGAGATAAACTTTACGATAGGCCATGATGATTTGTGTTGTCTATGTGGCAGACCAGATGGAGACCGGATTTAAACACTTCTAATGCTCTGGCATTGTCATCGCTAAACAGAGTATTAGCATGTCATGCATAATAACAACTGCTCCCGCCGGCATGTACAACGTTTATCTCTGAGGTCTGCATGAGAATGTGTCATTGAAACAGTACGCACACTTCAAGGGTAAACTACTCCCCTCCGCTGCAGCTGCTCTGTTTTCAGCATTCCAGTTTTCACTCTTGCACTTTTGACCTTTTCATCCAGACGCTATTTCTGTGTCTATTCATTATGCCTGTAAGGGTCTCTTAAAATGGTAATCACTTCTTCTAACTGGTGTCACCTGCTCAATTTGTGCATGTGCAGCTTTCATAAGTAACACAACATACTATATATATATACACTGCTCTCTGGAATACTTCATTCTGATTGGTCAAAAGGTGCATTTCCCAGGCAACTGGTTTCCCACATAGCTGTGCTAGTTTCATGTCACACCAAAGTCTTTTTTTTTCTTAAATAATAAAATAATTTAAATTCAAAACAATAAATCAGGTCGGCCCCACTTTATATTAAGTGGCCTTAACTACTATGCACTTACATCAAAAATTAAGTACAATGTACTTATTGTGTTCATATTGTATTGCAAAACACATTTGCTGCTATTGAGGTGGGATAAGTGTAAGGTTAGGGACAGGTTTGGTGGTGTGGGTAGGTTTAAGGGTGGGTTAAGGTGTAAGGGATGGGTCATGTATGTAATTATAAATGTAATTACAGAAATCAATTACAGATGTAATTACATGCAGGTATTTTTAAAGTATAAGTACAATGTAAAAACATGTATGTACACAATAAGTGCATTGTACCAAATTATTAATTTAAATGTAAGTACGTAGTTGTTAAGGCTACTTAATATAAAGTGGGTCCATCAGGTCTTTGGCTTTCTAATCACTCAGCTGTGATTTATTTTGCTATAAGGGCCTGATGACCATATATCATTCTTAAAGCTGCAGTCTATAACGTTTTTCGTTTAAATATGATCCTAAATCTATTTCTGAGCAAGTAAATAACAAGCCAGTGTTCTACTCCTTATCTGATTCACAACGGTAAGCTTGTAATAATGTATTCTAATTTGAGTAGTACTGGTAGGTTTTCATGGCAAATACAAGCTTGCCGCCATTCATCTTTGTGTCATTGCGTCACTTCTGTATACATAAAGAAGGAGTCCTGGCTAGTAGGCTATATCGTATGTGAGGATCTTGCAGGTGGCTGATCTTTTATAGCCTTTTCTCACAGCAGCTGAAATAATTAAATTTATCGTTTTGATGGCGGATTGTAATCCAGAAAGGTGCAAACGACAATCATCAGTGACAACTACAGGTAACGCTAATACACACTAAATGCTGAATGTTGGTTACATTAACAATTAGAGAACAAAGTATAACAATAATAATTTGCACGGTTTGATGTGGTATGAGCTGAGCTAAGCTAAGCGATTGTTTTATTTAATCACTATTGGTAGTGTGATGTATTGTAATGCTTTTTTTTTTTCTCAGTTGGTCAGAACAAAAGTGGCAGACATGTTATAACTTGTTCAGATGACATTTTCCCGTGAACAATCTTATTTGGGTCATACTTTCAAGACTTAGAATCTGTGATTCCAGAGTACAGTTAATATCCACACCTGTGCGGTGACTGACAGCCACACATCCTCAAAACATTAGATTCATCTGCGCTGAGGAACCCTGCTGATGCACTATGCAAAAATTACAATTACATAAATAACTGCAATTGCAGATTTCAAACAGAGATGGCGACAAAGAGGCAACACTAACGGACTGCAGCTTTAACATAAGATTTCAAGTTCTAATTATTTTAATGTAAGATAACTTGTCATGAGTAATTAAAAAGATTCAACTTAGTTGTATCTCAGTTGAATAAACTTCTACTAATTAATTCTAAAAATGTTTTATACATCTGATTTGTCTAGCAATGGTGAAAAACACAAATAGGCAATGTACACACTTGTGACTAAAAATTAATTAAATTCTATATTAATCCAACTGTAAATAGCAACATTTAGGCTAATGAATGCTACTACTACTACTAATAATAATAAGTATTATTATTATTATAACAGTAATGTCTTTCATCATATTGATGTTGCCCCATTTTTTTTTAAAAATATGGCAAAACAAATACAAAACAAATCAAATAATGTTGCAAGCTATGTCAGAAACTGAGGTCATGTTTAAAGCCATTTTTCTTGTGCTGAAACAATCCTCCTCAAGGCACCAAAGAAATTGGTGTAAAAAATCTCACTTGTTGTAAATCACTAAAATGTCTAACAAACTGCAACAACTTTAAACAAATAGTGCCTCATTTTGCAATTGGATCAATGCTAAACAGGTATCCATCTCATCTTGTTGATCTTTACTTTTAACAACTCTGAGGCATAATATCCTGCCACCTAAAAGCAGAGATGAAATATCAATTCTGGGTTATTTTGCATTGCCTTCACATGCCCTGGATCAATTTTCTAGAGTAAATAAGAAATGTTGTAAGTCTTGTGAAAGAGCCTGGCTTTGGCCTACACTGCAGAAATTTACCTAAATAGGTCTTCAAGTCTCACACAGTAGTGTGTTTATGCACCACCCCCCCCCCCCCCCCGCTGAACGTGATTTCTACCGATGGGAATAGAGAACCGGCATTTTTTTGGACCGGTGCGTAATTGGGTCAATACTGGACTACCGATAAGCTTCAGGACAAACAATACTGTTATCGATATGTGTGTTGTTTTATCTCCGTACTTCTGTGTTAATGGTGAATTAGAAGCTGTTCTCATAAACCGATCTCAAGCTGATGACGCGGTACCGTCTCAATCTCTGTCCGGCGCAGGTAAAATAATTATAATGCTGAAGATGAGGGGTGCAATTCATATTTCTTTATTAAATAACTTATAAAATAATTTGAAAACTTTCTGTGAGGCGTAATTTTACAAACAGCATGAGTTCTCCGCGAGCTCTTTGTCTTTACCTCTCAAAACGCGCAAATGGCTTCATATCACCACATCGCGTCTGCACTATAAGCGAGCTGCACACTGCACAGTTTACATGCATCGTCACTAAAGTTTATAATTTGCATTTCTTTTCTAAGTTTGGCCAGTATTTAAACCATTCAGCACTTGTGCGCTCTCCAGAGACTGTGTGCTCATGCACACTCAACAATTGCCCCATTGTAAAAACAAAAATACACAGCATGATCAAACATTAATTCAATATTTTTGAAAAAAAAAAAGTCTAAAAATTCCCTCCTCCACCACTCAAATTAAAAGAAAAAAATCCTCCCTCCCACAAGTGTCACCTAAGAGGGGAATTCACCCCATTTTCAAAAATGAAACTCAGGCCCTGAATGAATGTCTGTAAAAATCCTGATTGGAGTATCGCAATAAATAATTCTACATATTAAAAAGAAGCCTTTTTATCATGTAGATAAAAACAGAGATAAAAAATGTCCCTCTAAAACAGAGAGGGACACTCTCTGTTAGGAGAAATCACGCCCGCTCCCTGAGAAATTCAATATTTTAATTTTATTAAATAAAAATCTCTAGAGACACCAGAATTCTCTATTATATTATGTTGTGCTCCTATGCACATGATTTTCAAATATGCTGTGCCATGGTATGCAGAGGAAATATCTCTCTCTCTCTCTCTCTCTCTCTCTCTGAAGGGCCTTTTTATTTAAAAAATGTGCTTTATGTGCCTTTTTCTGTTTGCTTGGAGGCATTTGTAAACTGCAGTAATAAAATAACTTGAAATTTTCAACATCTTTTTACATCATTTATTTTTGCACCAAATTATAGAGAGTAGTGTGGATAACTCTATTGATAAGCAGTATCGTATCAGTATCAATACGTAAACGATACCCATCCCTAACCCGGAATCGATCGCAAACTCCACCGACCCCCCCCGGGACCACTTGCTGAGGGCCCCCAAAACACTAAACACGCCCCTGGTCTCACAGACACGTCAGACTCAGAGTATGAGAAAATAAAACAGAGAGAGAGGTGAGTAGTAAGTGGATGAAGCAATAAGAGTAATGCCTTTCTGACGAGGAGCTAAATACTGAGGTAATTCTTTAGAAAGCATTTAATGGCAGTTATTACCATTAGCAACCGATTAAATGAGAGGAATTTGCAAGAACAGAGAGAGTATTCACATCCTATAATATGGCCGTGCCCTTCTTGGTGGAATATTAAGACCCGCAATGGATTCAGCACAATTAGCCTTTAATTAAAGCTTGTTAGTGTTCTTTGAGCAATGCTAAAGAATATATTTCTGAACTTATCATGAAGACATCGGAACATATAATTCAAAAGAAAGAAAATTCCAACAGAAATTTTGTATCTAGAATCGCAAGACGCTTTTTCAACCATCTACATGCTCTTTTGTACATCTTTTTGCATTCAGTTAAATAGGACATACGAGAGCCTGTAGAGTCTTTGTAACAGCAGTTCTGGAGATGCACTCTCTCGTCGAAAGATGAGATGCTATTTACTTAATTCTGCCGGTGAAATGGTATGACTGACAGATTAATGGAGAAGTTTTTGACAGTCAGCCTTGCCATCACAGTATGGGAGAATTTCTGAAATGAAAATTAGACAGCACTACTCTTCCGCATCCATATCATTTCACAGGTAATGCCTATGATAACTAGGAGACTTTTTTTGAAGATACTGACTAATTACTCTGTGCCATAGCTCCAACCATCTACATGCTCTTTTGTACATCTTTTTGCATTCAGTTAAATAGGACATACGAGAGCCTGTAGAGTCTTTGTAACAGCAGTTCTGGAGATGCACTCTCTCGTCGAAAGATGAGATGCTATTTACTTAATTCTGCCGGTGAAATGGTATGACTGACAGATTAATGGAGAAGTTTTTGACAGTCAGCCTTGCCATCACAGTATGGGAGAATTTCTGAAATGAAAATTAGACAGCACTACTCTTCCGCATCCATATCATTTCACAGGTAATGCCTATGATAACTAGGAGACTTTTTTTGAAGATACTGACTAATTACTCTGTGCCATAGCTCTTTTTGTTTGAAAAAAAAAAAAAAACACTAAATGCCTAATAGCTGGTATGGGGAGTGTGTGAATTTACTTTTTTAGAGGAATCACAAAACACACCAGAACATACTGTGGCTCTTGTTTCCCATTTGTATATATACGTATATACAGTGGGTACGGAAAGTATTCAGACCCCCTTAAATTTTTCACTCTTTGTTATATT
>NW_015660496.1:674928-693640 GCF_001515625.1 Sinocyclocheilus rhinocerous | reverse complement strand
TATATATATATATATATATATATATATATATATATGTGCTTGTCTTATACTACACCTGCAAATGGCTGTTAGTGAGTTGTACAATCATTTAGCTGTTACTGAAAAATAAAATTTTGTTAATGTTACAACTTCAGTCCTCCACCAACTATAAAAAATAATAATAACAATTTAATCAGTTTCTTTTAATGGTAACTTTCCCACTTCATGTTTTCAATAAGACTAATGTAACAACAATTTAGCATTTGGATGCAAAGTTAACTATTAACTGCAACTGGCAGAGCTTTCCATCATCTGGCACACTTGACCCCACAGCTACCAATATTTGGAAAATGCTTCCATGCTTCCTTTAATGATTCCTGGTTAATCTTTAGCCCCCCCAAAAAATCATACAAGTTCATACATTGCCAATTTATGGATGGGGGAGCACAGGGCACAAACTAACGTGTGGTTAGTTGAAGATATCGCTGAACATTTATTTTACCATAGTAAAAGTAAATTTCTGACTTAAGTACATTGTTCACCTCAGTTTTTAGCATTCACTTAAAATGAGACATCTCCAATCTGTTATTTATCAGTTTAGATTTGTAATGCTTCGCTAACTAGCAGACACACTAACCAGTTTTAAATTTCCAGTTGTGTCCTGAGACTGCGCTCTACTCCCCCCCTCCCCCCTCCGGGGGAGCCCGCGGTGGGCGCGGCGTACCTGGGGGTAAGGACAGAGAGAAGAGGCGAGAGAAAAGGAGACGGAAGGATGAGGAGAGACAGAGACGAGAGAGGGGAGAGAGGGAAAAAAAATATTGTCCCGGTTCCCAGACACACTGCCACTCGGCCTTCCACCAGCTGGGTAAACTCTTCCGCAATGCCTGGCGGCGGCACTGGATAGCCCTCGGTGGACGGCCCGACACTCCTCCGCCGCCCAGTGGACGACGACGGCTCCTACGGGTTCGTGTCAGCCGGCAGGAGTCCCCCGTTCCCTGCTCCTCCCCATCATGGCGGATGGCAGCAGGCTCCGGCCTCAGGCGAACGGCGGCGACTCCTCCGCCTGTGTGCATTAAAGAAAGTGCATGAGAGCAGCAGGATGGGTTCGGCACCAATGTAACACAGTTCGTAGATCGGGAAGAAGGAGGCGGGAACCGGCGAACATTCAAACAAAACTTTAATAATAAAATAAACACACAACTGAAAATAGCACGACAGCCCCTCACGGATGACTTCTGCGCACAAACAAAACCAAAACAATATAAATCCAGGCCTGGTCCTCTCTTGTCTTGCACTGTTGTCACTCCTCCTTTTATCCTTCCGGAGCTCCTCCGTGGGACTCGAGACCGGTGAGTGGCGCAGGTGTCATGCATTATCACTTACTCCACCGGCCTCGCTCCGTTCCCATGGCTCTCGGCCCCGCCCCACTCGTCACAATGTGGAAGAAACCTTGGTTCCTGTCTCAAGGCCCGTCGTTGGGGGCTCCTTGTCGTCGTGTAACGCTAACGAAGGACACCTCCCTCACTGACTGGGGAGCGGTCATGAGTGGCCGCTCTGCCCGAGGTCTGTGGGAAGGCCATCATCTCACGTGGCACATCAACTGCCTGGAGATGTTGGCGGTGTTTCGAGCTCTAAAACACTTCCTTCCAGACCTAAGGGGACCTCATGTGCTTGTCCGCACAGACAACACATCGGTGATCTCCTACATCAACCGGCAGGGTGGTCTGCACTCGCGCCCCCTTTACAGGCTGGTGCACCAGATCCTCCTGTGGGCTCAGGGAAAGTTCCTCTCACAAAGAGCAGTCTACATCCCTGGCCATCTCAATCAGGGAGCAGACATCCTGTAGAGACAGGGGCTGAGGCCCGGGGAATGGAGGCTCCACCTAGAGGTGGTGGACCATCACACTGGCCTACGAGTCCTCTGGCCTCCCGTCACCAATGGGGGTCAGTGTGCACTCGGGCATGCTTTTCAGTGGCCGTGGCCCTCCAGGATATCCGTGCTGCGGCGGGCTGGTCCTCTCCGCACACATTTGTCCGGTTTTACAGTTTGGTCCTGACACCAACCCCGGGGTCCCAAGTTCTCTCGTCTTGATGTGCTCGCCAGACACACATCAGACAGGGACTTGCTCGTATGGCGCAGTGGGTATTCTCGTTCCCAAAGCATTCGATGCAGCTCGAGTTCCTGAAGAGGAACGTCTCGAGGTTACGTATGTAACCAAGGCCCCCTCCCGAAGGGAACGATATGCTGCGTCTCCCTGCCATACTCCCTGCATCCCTGCAGGCACTTGCTTCCGCAGAAGCTAACATGTGTTTGCCGGATGCGCCTTTATGCTTCCTGGTTGCTCACGTCACCCCGATCGTGACGTCTTGCTTCTCTATTGGACTGATTTCACACATTCTTCAGTATGGGGTCTCGCCGGGGGCATTCTCAAAGCGTTCGACACAGCGTCTCGTTCCCTTCGGGGAACCATGGTTACATACATAACCTTGAGACGTTTTATCTGACTAGTATCATAGCACAAGGAAAAGCAAGGTGAGAACAGAATTAATTTGTGCGATGACAGCAAAGAGCAATGGTCACTAGTTCACCTCAGAGTCTGTGGATGTGGCAAGTTAAGAGTTCTGCAAAACTGATAGTTTTCATGAGTTGTCTGCTAAGGTGACCTTATATCATTTAAAAGACACTTGACAGAGATCTCTAGACAAAAAAAGAGAGCAACAATAACACCTTCTCTCTGTGTGTAACAACACATTTACCATGACATTAAAATTCAGATGCAAACCTCAGGTTGAAAGTCATAACTTCTTTTTGGTATGCAATAAAAAGCTCCTTCTGACTGAAGCCAATTTCTGTTGCTATGAAATATATTTGGAAATGTATTTTATTGTATTTTATGTTTCACTTGACACATCTGGAATCCAAAATGTTTTACCAGTGATTTACACATCCTTCAGCAGGTGGAAGGTGTCCTGGCCATGGAGGGTGATAAATTCAAATCTGTTCGAGGTAATGCTCACCTTCCTACTGCCTGCAAATTGTATGACAAGCTGCTTACTGAATGACAATTAGAATTTTATGATTTCATGTCAGCGTGAATTTAATTGCTGTACTGTAGCAACCTGTCTCCACACTCAAATTATACTGCCGTGGGCAGGAGGACAACTTGATCTATATGCTTGAAAAGGGCCATCCATAAAGTCACTAACATCAAACCTCACTGAAAAGGCTTATGATTCATTTTTATCCAAAAAAAATAAAAAAAACAGAGCTACAGAAAAACATAGTTTAAAGCTGACAATTACTGTAAAAGTACAGGTTTCCAGTATGCCAGTTTGTCCATTTTTATTTTTGCTCCTAAGACGTCCAAATTTCCAATTACTCTTTTTGTACTAACTAGGGACACACCAATATTCAAATTCTGGCCGCGACTATTTTATCAACAAAAAAAATCTAACTAAAACACTAAGAAAATAAATAATTTGAAATGCTACAAGTGAATTTAGGCAAAAGGACATTACACTACTGTTCAAGAATCAATATATATATATTTATTCAGAAAGCACACATTAAATTGTTCAAAAGTGTACTGTAGACAGTAAAGACTTTGACATTGTTGCAATACATTTCTAATCTCTTCATCATAAAAAAAAAGTTAGATTATCCTATTAGAATGGTTTATGATAGATAAAACTGGAGTAATGGCTGCTGAATATCTAGCTTTGTCATCACAGGAATAAATTACACTTTACAATAATTCAGCAATTACACAACATTAGTGTTTTACAGTATTATTGATCAAATAAATGCAGCCTTGCTAAACAAACAAACAAATAAATAAATAACAAGAGATCTTACCAACCTCAAACTTTTGAATGTTAATGTATAAAAACAGTATGAAAAATGGTGTGTAAAAATAGTGTGGAACTGTTTTCTAATTATTAGAAAAGTAAAGTAAATGGTTAGGGTGTTAATGATTAATTTTAAGTAAGCATTAGATGATGACAAAGGTCAGATGTAGTTTAATAAAAATTCACAGTTAAATGTCAAACCAACATATATCCAATATCTACACTGTAAAAAGTGCTACACCCACAAAGTAGGTTTTATATACTTTAAATAGTTGTAATCTAGTTTATTTTATTTGTTTTATACTAAAAAGTATCAATATACTTCCTCTGTACTTAAACAAGCTAGCCGTGTGCCTTTGAGAGGACTCTGGAATCAGAGATCATGTTAGTATACTTTTGCATTACTAAAGCAGATGCACAGATTTGACTGTATAGATGTATGCTTGGTAGTCTGTCTGATTTTAGAGATTTGATCCACGTTTTTTTAATGCTGTATAGTCAATTAATGACAGATTGTTGGTTGAAAAAACCCTAAAACTATTTCTAACCTATTACTTAAATAAGTTACATTTACCACTGATTTTTAACCTTATTCTAACATGCATTTTCCTGGTCTTTAGATACCCAAGTGCTTTTGTTACCTGAGGTCTTCAAGCTTCACATCCAGGTAAGAAATACTTCAGAATAGATACAATTACAGCTATAATGCTTGTAACACTCCAAAGAGAAAGGAAAACTTGAAATCGCATCATATGACCCGTTTAAGTAATGTTACAGTGTTTATTATACTTAAAAAAATCTGCAAGTTGACTCAACTTAAAACATCCAATGCAGCCACTTGCCTCACTTTTTATAAGTTAGATCTAGGTATTACTTTTTACAGTGTACCAATAACGATAAAGGTGCCAACATATGCCTCTGTATTGTCTATCTCAAAAGTTAAGTAAAGAGATACTTTGTGAATTTATTATATACCCCTCAAATGCAATAAAAATAGACTAATACAGCCAATTAAGAGCTGCGGTCCAAGAGAAGAAGCGATCTCTAAGAATAGTCCGAAGACCGATGGGAGTTAGAGACCATTTCCAGTCTTTTTGTGTTCATTCCATGCTGAACAAAACAGACAGAAGAAAAGATATTAATATCTACAGTATCTCGCATCTATCATTTTGTGTTGCACACAGAGGAGTATGAATGTTCTAGCAAGTTCTCCTCCGCACCAGCATCCTCCTTTATTAGATTGAACTGCTCAGGTATACAGCTGGGAGGGGAAACTGAGACTGATTCAATCTGCTAACCTCTTGTGTTAGCCTGCTGTTGATAGGAAGTCAGGTCAGTCGTCATGCCCTGAGGTCCTGGCCTTGCTAAGAGAGTTAAAAAGCTATTCTTCTGTAAGACCTCAGCCTAAATCTCATCCACTGCACTGGCCTCTCTGACAGAGATGTGCTTATAAGTGATTTCTTTATTGTACTTTTATTGTAGCAATTATAGTAAACGTGTAGTGAGTTCTCTGGGATTATTTATCAACTGTCCCTCTGCAAAACAACTGCTATGACCTGGATAGCGCTGCAAGTCTGCGACCGGGAAGACAATTTAACTTAAGTTTTGCTATTACCTATATATATTTCTGACAGGACTATGGACAGAAAAGGGTAATTATCATACACAGCATAATCAACATATACCGGCAGTGAAATCTCTCTGCATTTCATCTGCGTTTTGGATGAAAAGTGAGGTTTCATAGCCACTTGCAGCTGTTTATATCAAGCAGAAAATGACTGATTACTATCACATATTTAAAGCACTGAAGCAGTGACCCCGAGGAGGCTGGGACTGCACAAGAAGAGAGCCTCCATATTGATAGGAATCAGCTTGGATGATGAGTAATCGTGCACACAGAAACGTTCAGGCATTTCTAATTGGATCCAGAGGACTGTTGTTTCAAAGGTGTGAATGAACCTAAACCCATGTGACACTTTCACAGTCTTAGAGGTATCTTCTGTTTCACAGCAAAAGCAATAGTGTTTTAACATTTGGCATTATGACAGCATTTAACTTTTTTCTTTTTCATGAGATACTTGTCCAAATTAGGAGCCACACTGCTTGAAAATAAGCCTGGAATCAAAGAGTGCAGCTGAAAGCAGATAAACGGAGTTGCAGCTGTCTTGTTAATTGAGCAGCAACATGTGGTCAAAAATCACAGACCAATATCGCTCTCATTCTACTGTTTTATTTATGTTTTCATGGAGTAGCATTTATTTAAATCTGTGCAGCTGTAATATACAACTCTCCTTTGTCTACACAATTAACTATGGTACATTTAATCAGCATTTTAGGCAAGCATCCAAACACTAGCTGACACACAAAATAGTCCAGGCGTATAGAAAAATGGAAACGGCTGCTGTTACATCAGCAACTTTGGTAGTAGAAACAGCAATGGAAACAACAAAACTGACAGTGCATTATAGTGCGTTCACAGCAACTATAGCCATTATTTAATTAATCATAACACACTGCAAAAGCATTTTGTTCATCTAAACAACTGTGTATTTGTCTGATGTAAGTCTGGCAAGAAAAACTGTAACTGTTAAAATGAGGAATTTGAAGTGGCTCAAATACTAAAGAATCAATAATTCAGTGTTTTGAAAAGACTTTTGAAAAGTCATCAGGCAGAGAGGATAGATCTACTGCAACATACTTCAGAACCTGGAATCATATTTACTTTAATAATTTACATTATATTTCATTGTACACATATTAAATGTGATTGTTTGCAATATCAATAACAACAGACATTGCATTGGTTTTGTAGTCCAACATCGCCATCAAGACAAATTAATTTCCTGGGATGTCTGTTATAGCTTCAAGCCACTGAAGTTGCTATAGGTATATTTTAATTGTTACTCTTTTTGGTAGTGTTTTATCTTTGATAAAAAATAGAGGCTTTCATGCCTTCAGCAAAGACTAACAAACAAACAAATAATAATAAAAAAGTCTGTTCCCCTTCGGGAACTCGAGCTGCGTCGGAAAACGCTAGGGGAACGCCTTCAGCGATACCAAGCTCTGAATCATATGTGTAATCAGTCGAACGATGGGCGAGACGTCAGCGGCGGGTGACGTCATGACCAGGAAGCTTTAAAAGCACGTGAGGTGCAGCCGGCGCTAACTGGAAAATTAGTGTTTACTATTGTCATTTTGCATTATTGACACACTATTTTCCTAATTAATGCTGTTCAGTTGCTTTGACACAATCTGTATTGTTAAAAGCGCTATATAAATAAAGGTGACTTGACTTGACTTGACTCCCTCTTTCTCTCGCTCCCGAGGAGGAAAAAAACACACAGAAATAAAGCCGAAAGAAAAGCTCCACATTGTGCTCAGAAGGGCTTCGCCGCCGCAATCAAGCATTTCTGTGTAGCCAAGGATCAGAATGGAAAATTCGGGATGAAACACGGTTTGCAGGGTGCTGTTTATTGAAAGATTAGAGGACATCTACGGAAACAGAGAAGCCTTGCACTCGGATATTTGCATTTATTTTCAGCCACCATTTGGTGTTCAAATGAAGAGAAAAAAGAAATGTGTGAAGGGCTATAATCATGGGAACATGTGTATAATTTTAAGCTTCAAATTCTAAGCACTCGTACATTTGAACTATTCAAATAAAAAGAGATGTGTTTTTTTTCTGTGTAATAGACTTTGCTTTGACTTGAATGAGAAAATAACGATTGCGGTTCATTAGGGTTGCAGTTGTTATGTTGGCCGCTGATTGTGTGGCAAGTACCTCGTACCCAAATTGACCTTGCCCATCTGTTGCTCAAAAATTAGGCCTATTAATGGTCCGTAAGACATTGTAGTTTAGATATTCTGCCTCCGTTGTGGAAAAAAAGCTGCCAACAAACACCCCAAACTTCATGTTCTCTTTCTCGCAAGGTTTTTGTCTCATTCTCGAGTACGCACACAAAAGCACACTTCAGATTATGACTAAAGCAATGAACAAGATTGATCCCAAAACATCAGCTGTAGCTTCATGCCAAAAGTACCAATAATGCCCCTTAACAACATTCATATTAACCATTGGCCTTTTGCAAATATAGAAAAGCAATCACAAAAACAATTATCCAGTAGGATTATTTATTATTATTATTTTTTTTTAGATACTGTATCTCATACCATATCATGTCAATATTCAATAAACAATGCATTTTGCCCATTCTTCATAATGCAATCAGGAGTGCTGATATACATTCCACCACAGCATGTGTCCTGTCGGCAAAGTCATTTTAGTTTCCTAAATCCCAAATGCTCCATGGTTGAATTTTATTGCATCTAATATTAAAGAAACCAACATAATTCCTAAAAATATTGCCCAAGTAATGATTTATGGACTGTGGTTCTCTTTCTTTCTTTTTTTCTTTCTTTAACACATCCACTTCTTGAAGCAAAACTGGAGAAGAGGAAAAAAACAGATATGTTATTATTTGCTGTTTTCCTATTCTGTGTTTGGTTGACATTTAAGGATGGAAACTTAAGGAGAAATGAAATCTTAGGCAATAATACCTGAAAATTAAACAGCTCGGCTTGGTATGAACTGTCATGCCCTACTGCTTGTGTTGTTGGGTGCTAGTCAAGCTGATTTGTAAATCACAGCCGTATATCATCTTTATTCTTAGTTTTGCATCCTCAACTCCCACACTGTATGAACTTTTATACACTACTGTTCAAAGTTTTTTTTTTTTTTTTTTCTTCTTTTATTTAACAAGGACACATTAAACTGATGAAAAGTGACAGTAAAGGCATTTATAATATTAAAATATATATATTTGAAATAAATAATATTCTTTGATGTGTAAACTAAAATAAAAAAGTACTACAGTTTCCACAAAAAATATTAATAAGAAATGTTTCTTGACCCCATACAGAATTTTTTTTTTTTTTTAGAAAAAGAGGCTTCTTTGAAAAATCTTACTGACTTCAAACTTTTAAACCGTAGCGTATGTGACAGATAATATGCAGTATATAAATATGTATACTTGCCATTTTTGCCTCAACATTTCATAGTTATTTCAAATTAAATGGAACCGCTAATAATGTATGGACATTATTTCCATTCAAGCAGAATATGTTGTGATACATACTGTATAGAGGAATTATCACTAGAGGTATCTGACTGTTAGACACCACTGTGTATCTAGAGTCTGAACTGTACTTTTATTGTGCTGTACTGTATAATTGTGGTTCTGAGCTATTTGCTTTCTCTTTGTCCCCCATGGGATTTATCTCTTTCTCTTTCCCTAACACTTTTCTTTATCCCTCTGCACTTGACATATTTATAGTAGCAGTCTCATGCTGAACGTGGCCAAGAGATAGTCTGAACATACTTTATGCTGTTAAAGTGATTTCAAAAAAATCTGTTTAAGTCTCAATTAAAATTCTAATTGTGTGGATAACTTCATAAAGAGTACTGTAATTAAACTGGTGCAAATATTGCTTTATGTGTAGTTACAGATCACAAACACAATCTACATACTAATGCATGACTCATCAGTCATATGTTATATCACACCTATCAGACCTATTCAGTCTTCTGACTAAGTTAGCTAACATACCCACCGACATGCATCAATGGCATGCATTTCTATGTATATTATCACCATATGGCACACAATCAAGTATGATTTAATTCCATTGCTACATTATAAAAGCTTAATTTTCATTTGGACTTCAATGACTATAAACTAATGTGCAGAGAGTGATACCTACTGCCAGCCGAACACTTTAATGAGCACTGTCTGCATCTCCAGTCATTTCAGGATGGGCTTGCCTACGAAATATTCATTATCCTTATAATTTAAAAAATGATCTTACTGACATACTGTACTAAATGTGTTCATTTAGTTAAGTTAGTTTATCATTATCATTATTGTATTTTTTTTGTCCCTCTTTGGGGCATTGAGGGATGATTTTTCCATTGGTATGAAAGTTGCTATGAAACTGTATAAATTGTGACGGGGAAAAAAAAAACAAAAAAAAACTTTTAATGCAAAGAAAACCTGAACATTTCTAAAAAAAAAAAAACTATTGCATATTTGTGCTAAACAAATATATAGATTACATAACAAATAAATAAACATTCATCATTCAAAAAGGGGGTTTAAACCCCAAACATACTGTCTCAGCACAGGTGGTATATGAGAAGAGTTGTAGGTGGCGCTGAACGAATGCCAAAGATGCAGTTGCCAGCCATTCTGCACTCATTTGGTAAGCTAACATATATTTTCTCAGCATTAAAGTACTGTGTGTTCTCACCTCCCTCTTCCTCACTGCATACCTCTCTTCACACTACTTATGTAATAGGAGCTCAGTGTCTCTCTGCTCCTGTCACCACACATCTGAGAGGACAGCTAGACCCTTTTTCCTTTCCTTTTTTTCCTCTCTATCATTGGATTCAAATGATCTAAATGACTAATAGCCACTTTTAGTGATGCATGAGTTGTGTTAGCTGAGGGGAAGCAGCCATGAGCTCAATAAACAGCTAAGCAGGATGCAGTAAATTTTGACCGCAAATTTCTCTCCAGCCTGATTTTATTACAGGTGTTTGGCTCTAATCATGCACATCTGGATCCCAGTGCTCAAATATGTTCCTGTTTGTTTATAAAGGTAAATAGGCCTGTGCTCTGACTCAACCAAAATCTGTTCAACTGTCTATTTTTTCATGGTGATTATTTTTTCACAAATTGATCTTAAAGCTTAAGATCTTAAAATACTCTTCAACAATAATTATTTTTTTTGCTAGGATTTACACAAGCTTCAGTCTGGATCCAGAACACCTGAGAAGAGATGGTGCCAACCCCTCAGAGGACCTCAGATGATGCCAACCCTGAAACAACATACAGAACTACCACATTTTGCTATAAGTTTGATTGCATCATATAATAATTGCTGTTAATAGTGTTCATCGTCTGTCTGATTACGTCTTTAATTGATTTTCCCGTACATTTCTGCCATATGTACATTAACTGGACAATCACCACTGATAAGCTACCAAAAATACTAAATATTGTAGAAACTTAATTTGCCGTAAAGTTGTTTTGCAACGATTTGTATCGTGAAAAGCACTATACAAATAAACTTGAATTTAATTGAATAGAAAAGTTGGCTCGCAGCGCCATTTCATCAGAATCATTCGACTGAAGCGACAGTCATAAATCCGTATGCAGCTTATAGCACGGCAAGTGACACAACGCTCGTTTCCTTATCTCAGGGAACCGAGGTTACGTCAGTAACTGGAGCGTTCCCTTTCGAACGTTCACTTCACGTTGTGTATGGAGAACGAATCCAATCACACCGTGCTATGAGCAGAAGCAGACTAAGCACAGCTGAGGACTTTGGACATAGCTATTTCCACCATAGGGAGAAATAAGCAGTTTAATCAGTTTAAGACGATAAAATCCGTGCCTGGAGAGCAGGGACATCTAGGCTGTAAAATCTGGCAAACGTGGACGTGACAACCAGCCGGCGGCTGCACATATCTCACCAATAGAGATTCCGCTGGACCAAGCCCAGGAGGAGGCCATTCCTTTAGTGGAGTCCTCACACCTATGGGGCATTACAAACCTTCTGAGGCATAAGCCAAGGCTATAGCATCAATTATCCAGCGGGACAGTCTTTGCTTTGTAACCGGCAGCCCCTTAGAGTGGCCTCCAAAGCAAATGAAAAGCTGCTCCGACTGTCTGAACAGGCTGGAGCGTTCAAGATATAGTCGCAGGGCAGGGCAGGGCAGGGCAGATAACATTGGGACCCTGATCACCATCTGCAGCGGGGAGCGCCAGAAGGGTAATTACCTGGGCTCTGAATGGAGTTGAGAGCACCTTCGTAATGTATCCATGTCTAGGCTTGAGGACAACTTTACAGTCGCTAGGCCCAAACTCCAGACAGGAAGCACTGATTGACAGTGCTTGTAAGTCACCCACTCGCTTGACCAATGCTAGTGCCAGTAGCAGAGCTAGCTGCGATAGCTGCCACGTAAACTTTGAGTGTGGAAGGGGCATGCCCGTTGTCCAAAACCTCTTGTAGAAAGGATAGCATGTGGGACACGTCAAAAGATACCGGGTCCAGGCTTTGTGCAGTACACCAGTCACGAAAGACTGACCATTTGAGGGCTGACCAGGAGCCGGACACCAGATTACCCTCCAACAAAGCTCCTCAACCTGAGTTGGAAGCGTCTGTTGTAACCACCTTCCTCTTGGAGGTCAGTCCCAACCGCATGCTTGACTGAAACAGGCGTGAAGTAGTCCAAGAGGCCACAGCTTTGTTACAGCGATGGTTTACCTTGATATAAAAGCGGCCCAGGCGCCAAGCGTGGGACGGGACTCTGGCTTTGAGCCAAAATTGGAGAGGCCACATGTGAAGCAGGTTCAAGGGAATCGCAGAAGAGGTGGCCGTCATGAGGCCAAGCAGCTTCTGAAAAACCTTGAGGGGACGAGACGTTCTCGGTTTTAGAGACACCGCCAGTCGCTGAATAGTCAGGGACTGTTCCGGCGTGACCCAAGCCCGCATCTGGGCAGAGTCCAAAATCGTCCCCAAAAAGACCACTCGCTGTCTGGGTGACAAATGACTCTTCAGAAGGTTGATGTTCAACCCGAGGTGCTCCAAGTGGCTGAGTAACAGCACTCTGTGAGCGACTAATTCCTGTTCTGATTTGGCCAGGATCAGCCAGTCGTCAAGGTAGTTGAGTATGCGGATTCCCATCTGCCTCAGAAGGGAAAGAGCTGTGTCTGTGCACTTCGGAAAAGTGCGAGGGGCCAGAGACAGTCCAAATGGTAGGACTGTATATTGGTAGGCCACTCCCTCGAACGCGAATCTCAAGAATGGCCTATGATGGGGGGCTATGTGGATGTGAAAGTAAGCATCTTTCAGGTCCACTCTTAAAAAACAGTTCTCGGGGCAAATGTGCGTGAGGATCTGTTTGATAGTTAACATCTTGAATGGCCAAAGTGTGGATCTAATTTTGCGAATGAAAGTTCGCAGCGAGGGGGCAGGGAACTGATATCCACGTGTGTAAATGTGGGAAGAGGAAATTCGCTTTTTTGAGTATTTGGGTCCGCTATCACAGTGGTAAAACATTCAGGTATGCACTGCACATACAGGGCGTGACCCGTGGGAAACAAAACTCCATCGTTCAGAGGTGTTCGGAGGGATGGAGGGTAAAAGCGAGCTGTTTTTGAGGGAGTTCCGGCCGAGGCGAGAACTGACCTTTCCCTCTTCCTTTCTGATGGGTCAGGACGGCTTCTGGGGCTCAGGGTCCAGCACTAGTCGAGGCCGTGGGCCTTGGCGCTTCGGGTAAGAAAACCGCTTTTCCGTCCGGGGGTGCTGCTGAAGCCTAGGCTCAGACTTCTGAGGCTGACGCAGTGCCGGCTTTGCGGGCTGAGTGGATGGGGCTTTCTGGCGACTAGCGGCCGCAGCATCAGAGTGCTTAGGGAGGAAGTGACGCAGAGCTTGCGACTTCTTCTGAGCCACAGAGAAGCGCTGTGCAAACCCGTCCACAGCGGAGCCAAAGAGGCCCTTTGGCAAGACCGGAGAATCAAGGAAGGCCATCTTCTCGGCATCCCTTATTTCAGTGAGGTTCAGCCAAAGGTCATGCTCCAACACCACCAGGCTGGCCATGGTCTTGCCGATAGCCTGAACTGTCGCTTTCGTTGCGCGCAGAGCCAAATCAGTCGCTGTGCGCAGCTCTTTGAAAGCATCCTGATGTTTGCCAGACTTGTCCATATCACAGAGAAGTTTGGCCTGAAACACTTGTAGGACTGCCATTGTATGCAGCGCCGATCCGGCCTGACCGGCCGCTGCATATGCCCTGTTGGCCAGAGCCGAAGTGGTCCTGCAGGGCTTCGAGGGATGCACTGCATGGGCCTTTAATCCCAGGGCGGACAGCGGACACAAGTGAGCAGCTACTGCCTCCTCCAGAGGGGGGAGCTTGCTATAGCCTTTTTCCCCAGCGCCGTCAACGGTGGTGAGAGCTGCTGAGGAGGAGGAGCTAACTCGGGCCGAATAGGGGGCGCACCACGTCTTGGTCAGTTCTTCTTGAACCGCAGGCAAGAACGGGGTGGGCCGCTGGCGGGAAGGCGGCTGATGGCGTCCCGGCAGGAACCACTCGTCTAAAAGGCCATGGGCGGGCTCATCGTGAGCCGACCACTCGAGACCTAGATCCTCCACCGCCTTGGAGAGAACACGGATCAGCTTGCTGTCCGGTTTCAGTTGCGGTGGTTGGGATGGAGGGAGGGCTTCAGGCTCGTCGCCAGAAGCGCACCATCCTTCACTCACTGCAGAGGAGGGGCGTTGATCCTCTTGTGTGAAGCACACCGGCGCGACGAGGCGGAGTGGAGAGAGAGAGGCACGCGGGCGCTGGGCCGACGTGACACTGCTCGCACCCGTTGAGAGAGAGCCACTGCTCCGCTGTTTCTTTCTCTTAGGAGAGAAAAAAAATGGGAGAGCAGAGCCGGAGATACCGCCTACAGTGAAGAAGGTGATACGCGAGCGGAGACTGGACAAACTCATATTCTCGCAATGAGAACATGAGCAGTCAGCAACACACTCGCGCCGCGACATTTGCAACAACGCGCGCTGGAAATTTACTCTAATTTGCTCTTTTAGAAAGTGATGGATGGCCGCAGGGGAGACTCTTCCTCTGCCGGGGCTCTTCGATGGCGGCAAGCGGGTTGAGCTTCTTTCCGGCTTCTTTTTTCGGCTTCTTGCAGAGTCAGCAAAGAGATGATCCCCGTTCCTGAAGGAGAAGATTCTGATGAAATGGCGCTGCGAGCCGACTTATATACACGTTGGCTTCGCCCTTTCTGGCGGGCTAAAGCGCCATTGGTTTGTGCAGCTACACAAACGTGAACAAATCAGGCTTCAGTAACAGAGTAAACAGGAGTTTACCCCATATACAATGTGAAGTGAACGTTCGAAAGGGAACTGTTATATATATTACCACCTTAGTATTTAAGTTATACTGTATAAGTTCTATATTTAGTTCATAACATCTGCAGTGTGTCAAGAAAAACACAATAATGCACAACTAACATACATTTATTTTTGAAGAGGTTACTTCCAGCTAAAATTTTTTTATAAATGCATACACTATATGTATGTTGATACTGGTAACCATGGACACAATGTCAAAACCTATAAGAGCTATTAAGAGCCTAGCAACAAAACTGTAGCAACAGATCAAGTAATGGTAATATTGATTCTGCTACAGTTAATTCAAAGATCTAATCTAAATATTTATTATTAATCATAACCAGTTATAATTCGTCATAAATATTTCCCTTTTTGAGTTGAAAAACCCTACAAAACAAACAGCAATATGTGGTGAAAGCTAGATGATCATATTTTTAAGGGTTTGACTTCATTTCAAGAAAGAAACAGCATATTCAATTCAATTCTGGCAGTTACGAGAGGCCAACAGGGTGATCTGAATAAAAGAATAACATATTTCTAGAGGCTGAATAATAGGTTAGGAAAACGTTGGATCTGATCAAGGGAGAAGCAGGCAGACCAGTGAGTACTGATTTCCAATAATCAATTTAAAAGACGGCTGAGATTTGAACAAGAAACTAGGAGGATTTGAGTGAATCAAGATTTAAGTGGCAAGGCTAGTCAGTATCACGCTGTGATTTTTTTATGTGCCTTTTAGGGCAGCAACATTTCAACTGCATGCTCTTAAAAGGGGGTTTCTACAGCGATGTCATAAAATAAACTTTCAGAGAGCAGTTCTTAAAAGAACCATTTCATTTTCTTAGAATAACATTTTAATAATCTGAAGAAGTCTTTTCCACTACAAATAACCTTTTGTGCCATGGAAGGGTGCCATGGATGTTAAAGTTTCTTCATGTAACCACAGATGCCTATAAAAAGAAAACTTCGTTTTTTAAGAGTGTATGGTCCTGCTTTATATTAGGTGGCCTTAACTATACTTCTGTCAGGACCACTATTGTCAAAGATGATTGACAATTAGCATACAGTTTGGATTGGCAGTATGGTTCCGTTCTGGGCAAGAACTACTCAATGATGAACTGTCTTTAACTGGAAAATTAGTGTTTACTATTGTCATTTTGCATTATTGACACACTATTTTCCTAATTAATGCTGTTCAGTTGCTTTGACACAATCTGTATTGTTAAAAGCGCTATATAAATAAAGGTGACTTGACTTGACTTGACTTATATATGAATACTTAGATAGGTGTCGTATTCCCATAGGTTGATGGGGATCAGCTGAGAGTCAGCTGATGCGAGCTTGACTAACGTGACCTGCCAGAACTAACGCTACGCTTGATTTACATTTAAATTAATCAACTGATACAATGCACTTATTGTGTACATACATGTTTTGACATTGTACTTATATTTTTAAAACTACCTTCAAATTATTCAATTACATCTGTAATTAATTTCTGTAATTACATTTATAATTACACTGTTGACACATCCCTTACACCTTAACCATACCACCAAACCTGTCCCTAACCTTACCTGTATAGCAGCAAAAGTGTTTTGCAATACAGTATGAACACAGTAAGTACATTGTACTTATTTTTTGAAGCAAGTAAGGCCACCTAACATAAAGTGGGATCGAGTGTATAGTGAAATTCTTCAGGCAAAACTGTCCTCATACAGTTCTAATTACTCATTCTGGCAGTCACATCACTGTCCAAGTGAAAATCAAAGACTGATAAAAAGACAAACATATTTTTTTAAATTTGTACCATGTGATTTCTGGCCATCTTTTGTGGAGAAGCTGAAATAAGATCCTAGTCTCCTGTTAATAAGCAAAGGACTGCCCTCCCGGAGCTTAACCACAATTTGTTTTTTATTAAAGCCTGTAAATCTGTTTTAGTAACTGTGTAGCACAGTCCCAGTCTGTACGGGCAAGGCCTCTTAAAAGCATCCAAAGAGGAAGAATTAGCGGCACTGCTATTCTCATGGGCCGAATGATACGTTATGATGTAAATGATGTAGAATGCCACCTCTTCTCTATCACTACTGTTCTATTTATGTTTCAAAGGGAGCTAATTACTCCAGATCCAGGCTGTTAAAGGCAATTACCACATAAAGAGAATGCGAAGGGTTTACTAAAAATGTTGCCGTCCAAATCCATTCGAACTGCTAGATTGATACCAGACTTGAAAGCATTTGCACGCGGAACCAATTAGAAAGTTAATTGGTTTATGATTTGGGCAAACAATTCAAAGCAAAGCACTATAGATGGCTTATGAAAGGGACATGCACCTTTCCAAGTAGATCATGTGTATAGGGCCTATAAGTAGGTTTGCGAAAATATACACATTTGACTCAGAGCCACACTGTTCCTTTTAAGAAAATAATCCTGAGCCCCAGAAATATTGCAGAAAGTAAGGAAACTCTGATGTCATTTGATTTTACACCACAACACACAGTTTGAGCTTCTCTCTTCTGCAATAAAAACACAAAGTAATAACAACAAGCAGACACCACAGTGATGGAGAGGACTTTAAAATGTGGATGAGCGTTCCACAAGTTTACTCTTATAAGGGAATGGAAAGAATAAATCGAAAGAGTGTGACTGCAAAGTATAACATGAGGCTGTAAAAGTGGAAAGCGAACACACAAAAATTATTAAATAGTTAATATGATGGCCCAGTTTTACTATTGTGCCATTGTGCAGGGTAATAAGAACTTTAAACTGTGATATTTTGCTAACAGTAGTGCTCTCTGAGATGTTTCCCTTCACTAAATGAATTGTGTATTTTTAGGGCTTGTGCAGAAAAAAAAAATCAATATGAATGGATTGTTATTTATTTAATATGCAGATATGCAGTGAATAAATAGACAACAGATGTGTCTATATAAGTTTGAGGATCAGAGACGGGCACAGAAGGCTAGTGTCGCGGCTCTTGCTCCTCCCCCGCCCGCGGATAGGGGTAGGAAGAATCGCGGGTCAAAGGAAGGTAGGTAAAAGGCCTAAGGGATGTGATCCAGACAGGGCGTCAGCGCTTTTGTCCGGATCAGAGTGATACCTCAGTATCTACTAATTTCCTTCGGGGGTCTTGCATCTGCCCTTATCTTCCCCTTCCTAATTCCCCTGTAACCGCCATCTCCACCTGACCGAGGTTAGGTGGGAAATTGTCCTGCATTATAGTCTCCTATGCTGGACCTATTAGGTTTGGTTGGTTTTTTTTTCATCACTAATTGATGGATGTCTAAAATATAAAAATAGGAGAAGCCTAAAACAAGCCCGATTAACATAAAAAATTAACGATTAAAAATTGTCCCGATGCCCGGTCCGAGGGGCATAAAAAAGTCGGGGCCCATCGGGCCCGGGCTGAAATGCAGGGCTCTAGTTCAGGCAAAAGGAAACACCCATACTATGCAGCAATCATCCTTAATTGCAGAAATGTGGCAAAACATCTCTGGAGAGAACCTCAGATTATTCAATTCGAAAGTGCTTTCCATATGATCAACATAGGCTACATTTGTGAACGCACATTTTTCGCAATATCGCGCGTCCAGTCACGCTTCCGTGTGCGTCTTACAGACTGCAACTTACAATAGCAACTGCATTGTGCTGTTACTCCTTACCACATAAGTGGTAAGTGTGCGCGTTATGCTTTGCCCACTTTTCTGAAAGCCTGTATGGTAAGGGTTACGCGTCATTAGCCTCGTTCCCTTTCTGTGAGTTGGTTTAGACCCCGGTACCTTGGGTTCCACTCAACTAGTGTGTCTCTGTCGACACACTCTGGAAGCATCGCTCCCCTCACCATTGAGGGTTATTGTGAGCATAGTGCTTTCTTTTGAGCGTTTAATTCTCTCTGAGGAGTTGGATTCCTCGCTCCATGGGCGGTTCTCGT
>NW_015660496.1:672413-674504 GCF_001515625.1 Sinocyclocheilus rhinocerous | reverse complement strand
TGAGTTTTTTGGCTAGCTTGCAGTACACTTACCCTTCTGATTCTAACAATCGCGCTGTAGGTCGGGGTTTGGGATGCACCACTTCCATCTATGGGCTGCTCTTTCAGAGTGCCACGAGAACCCCTTAGAACGGTATTTTTTAAATCCATGTTATGGTAAGTGTGCACGTGAAGTCTTTGTACACTTTCTAAAATCCACACTGTGGTAAGTTCGCACACTAGTACTCTGTGTTCTTTTCTAAAATTCTGTATGGTAAGAGCTATGCGCAGCAGCCGTGTGCTCTTTCTGAGTAGTTTAAAACCCCGGTTCCGCCTTGGGCACCACTCCACCTATGTATCCTCTGGATACCTACTTTAACTGGGTGTTGCTACTAGGGGTCTGTATGTGTTTACTTAAAAAAAAAAAAAAAAAGTAAATAAAAGATGTAGAAAAAATACAGAAACCCTGTAAAGACCTCAACATAGCTGATGCATTTGGGCTGGTCATCTATAAAACCTGTGGCACATACTGTGGTGAAATTGTTTGGTAGATTGCAGAGCACATTTCCTGCATAGTGCTGAATAGTCGTTTGAGAGGAAACAGTCTGTGGACATTGATTGAAGCCTTGCCACACTCTCTCATGCAGCCAGAATGCTGCGGTATACCTCTACAAGGGAAGGAAGATGGTAGAAAACGACAGAGAGGGAAAAAAACAAACCTGAACACAGTCCTCTCTTCTGCTGGTGACACCCAGGCACATTTTTCTTCCATAAAAGTATATGTGACTGCCGGGGATGGGGGCGAATGAGGAGTGCTTTTGTTTGGAAACGAAACCACAGTGAATTTGATAGGCCCTCATGTCTATTAAATCACTGCGCTTTGCTTATTTATTTAGCCACTTGCATCATTCTCCGCTCCGACTCTGTCTGCTTTCACAGTGGTGACAACAAAACCAGGATAATTTTAGAGAATAAAAGCCTGTGCGTAATCTAAAAGTGGAATTGTGCACGTCATGCTCCTTATTGAACTTTTATTGGTCACTGTGCACTCATTCTGAAGGGAGATTCTCCAGGGAGGAGGCCAAAGTTTAAATCAATAGCAAGTGAAACCTCCTCCTTTTAATCCTTTCTCCATTTATCTCTCTTTCTCACATATATTATGTATGCTATATTTATACACTCTGTGCTTTGTTAGTCAGAGAGTTAATGCGAATATGGTTAAAGCACACAAAGTTGACCACCTCTGCAAATAAAAACAAGACAATTTGTTCCTCCCACAGAGTGAAGAATTTCAGTTTTATTATTCATCTTGCATGTCTCTAATTCAGCACAGACCTTCTTTTAACCTTTCATGAAAGACAAGCAGTTACAAGCCTGAATCTAATAAGTTGGATGCTTAGAGTCTTGAGAAAATAATAAAAACAAATTAGATTAGACTCTGCATTTGATCTAATTGCGGGAGTCAAGACGTTTACTGTCTTTTTTCACCCCTCCCTTTGTTTGTGTGCGTGTGTGTGTGTGTGTTTTGCACCAGGACATGACCTTTTTGGTATTCCTGAAAAAAAAGCCTATTCTTGGTAACACTTTAGAAAAGGGAACACATATTCACTATTAACTAAGAGTTTTCCCTCAATAAACTCCTAATTTGCTGCTTATTAATAGCTGGTAAGATAGTTGTTAAAGGTGCCTTAGAATGCATTGATACAATATTTTAAATTGTTCTCTGATATCTACATAAAAGGTATGTGGCTTAGGTAAGGGCAAAACAATCTCCAGAAATTGTTTTACATGTCCATTTACAACCCAAGGATTTGTCTCTAGAATGAAATGGTCTGTTACTACCTTATTTGGAAGGGTCATGAATAATAATGTTGAGCTCTGCTCTGATTGGCTGTTTCACAGTGCGGCTCATTTCAGTAGCTCACACAGCAGGAAGGAAACACAGGGAAAATATATATTTCAATACTTTCTCTCACAGTTATATCGTTGGGTAATTATACTGTATATAAAATGCGGACATCACGGAGCCGCTATTAATATGCGAGGAATTTAAACTGCTTTCGAATGCAGAATCACGTTTTACTTTCACTTTCGAGATTTGCGATAGCACGTG
>NW_015660496.1:667641-672398 GCF_001515625.1 Sinocyclocheilus rhinocerous | reverse complement strand
TGGCGGCTGGCATAGAACATGGGCGGGTATATGCAAATGTTGGGGGCGTAACTATTAGTGATCCCGACTGTAACGTCACAGTCGGTGTAATGTTCTGATTCGACTATTTTTCAGTGGTCTTTTGCATGCACGAGATTTACATAAGAAGGAGGAAACAACGATGTTTGAGGCTCACGGTATGTCATTTCCATGTACAGAACTTTTATTTTTCAACTATGAAAATAAATGTTTCCATTCTATGGCTCCTTTAAAGGGATAGTTCACCCAAAAATGAAAATATGATGTTTATCTGCTTACCCCCAGGGCATCCAAGATGTAGGTGACTTTGTTTCTTCAGTAGAACACAAACAAAGAGTTTTAACACAAACCGTTGCAGTCTGTCAGTCATATAATGGACGTGGATGGGAATCACAGGTTTTGAGAGTCAAAAAAACATACACAAACAAAACCAAATTAAACCCTGTGGCTCGTGACGATACACTGATGTGTAAAGACACAAAACGATCGGTCTGTGCAAGAAACTGAACAGTATTTACAGTATATCGTTTTTACCTCTGATTCACGCAATGTCCGAACTGTTCGAACTGTCCTGAGTGCATCCTCCTGAGTGCGTTCTCAACAGCAGGCATGTGAGTCTTCTTCTTCTTCTTGCTTTTATGTCGGATCACAGACTTATAAGTGCATTACCACCACCTATCTCTCAAGTGGACCATTGACACTATATCTACAATCTTAATTAGGAGTGTCAATGGTCCACTTGGGAGATAGATGGCGGTAATGCATTTATAAGTCTGAAGAAGAAGAAGACTCACGCACCTGCTGTTGAGAACATGCTCAGGACAGTTCGAACAGTTCGGACATTGCGTGAATCAGAGGAAAAAACAATATAAATACTGTTCAGTTTCTTGCACAGACTGATCGTTTTGTGTCTTTACACATCAATGTATCGTCACGAGCCGCAGGGTTTAATTTGGTTTTGTTTGTGTATGTTTTTGACTCTCAAAGCTGTGATTCCCATCCACGTCCATTATATGACTGACAAACTGCAACGGTTTGTGTTAAAAATCTTCGTTTGTGTTCTACTGAAGAAACAAAGTCACCTACATCTTGGATGCCCTGGGGGTAAGCAGATAAACATCAAATTTTCATTTTTGGGTGAACTATCCCTTTAAGTTTAGGTATTGGGTTGGATTAGGGATATGGAATATGGTCATGCAGAATATGTGCCTAAGTATTAATAAACAGCCAATACACTAATAATATGCATGCTAATAAGCAACTGGTTAATAGTGAGAATTGGACCTTAAAGTGTTACCCAATTCTTTTTATAAATTGATCTGATAAGACCAACAATTTAATATTTTATATTGAGAAATCAGGATTCAGGATGTTGAAATTAACAAAACAAGACAAAACAAATATTTAAACTAAATTAAATACAGACACAACCACTGAAATGTTACATTTGTTTTAGTAAGTGTATTTGGTCAGACACATAATCATAGCGTATAACCATGTATATATCACTGTACCTAAATTGTCATGTCCATAGGCAAAACACTGAAAATGCCCATCTTGGTGCTTACCCCCTTGATTGTTCTTTTTCTAATATTCTCTGAAACTCTCAATGTATCTCTTAATCTCTCCAAATCTGTTCATGTATCCCCTTGGTTGAGGTTTGATCGGTCTAATGTTTGTTTCATGCTAAGCAAAGGAGAAATGGGAAGTAATTTGAACATGTTTTGAGGCAATTTACACCATTCTAAAAGTGATTGAGCCTATCCAGCTAATTAGACATTTACATTTAGTAGCTAAATAAACACAACTGGCAGGAAGAACAAGAGCAGAAGACACAAGAGTCATTATCATCTCAGCCAACTGATTAGTCTGATAATGAAAGAAAGGCAATGATTCCTTAAGAAATGCTCTGAGCCCAAGCTTTATAGCTTTTAATGCCAGCTATCTCCAATCCTGAAATCTGCGGGAGTCAAATGGAAACCATGCTATCAGCAGCAAACACGGGGAACTAATTAACATTATCTACCTTAAAAATGCTACGGTACAGCTGTACTAAGTCCTACTTTCTTTCATCCACTAGATACTTCCTTTAAGGAATTCAAAAAAGGAAGAAAAGAGAGCAGGTGAATGAAGTAAAAAGCAATAAAAGTCGCTGATAACCTCCAGGGCTGCTGGTCTAATCTTAATGTACACTTTGAGCTATGGGCCAAGGGGCAGAGCCGAGTGATATGATGAGCTGCAGGCCAATGAAGAACGATGACTAAGCAGGATGAGCAGCCTCAGTTTTAGGATGTAAACAGATGTAGAACTACAGCTTGAGAACTGCAGGCCTACAGGGTGCCAGGCGAGCTCTTCATTCATGAAGTCTATCGCGGCCGAGCGTTGAGCCAGGCTCTGCCTCGCTCTGTTGACTTGGCCTGTTTTGTAATTAAGTAGCAGGATGATTCGCCTCATTTCACAACTTATAGGTCTGGAGCTTGGTTAAGATGAGAATTCAACCTCCAGGACTGGCAGACTGACTGGCTGAACTGGCCCTCACTGCTCGGCCCCCGGGGCCTGGTGACAGAAAGAGTAAACTGACATGCTAATGGAGGCCCAAAGGGAGAGCACATGAAGGAGCACATTCAAACAGGCTTTTCACACTGGAATGGAAAAACAGCTATTAACTCTAGAGAGCGAGTTACAGAGAGCTCACATTAGATGCTTAAACACTGTTTAGTGATAAACTCCACAGACTCGGGCCCTGATTTACCAGCCTTCCAAATAGAAGCTACTGTTTTGTTTGTCCAATCTAACAAATATTGCAGAGGCATATTGCATGTGTATATATATATATATATATATATATATATACACAGTATATTACTGTTTACCTCTAATGGCCACCAAGGCTGTTGCAGTATATTTTGTGATGTAATTTATTCCTGTGATGGAAAAGCTGAATTTTTTGTAGCCATTACTCCAGTTTTCAGTGTCACATGAGTCGTCAGAAGTAATTTTAATATGCTGATTTGGTGCTCAGAAAACATTTCTTATCAGTATTGAAAACAGTTGTTTGCTTAATATTTTTGTGGAAAGTGATACTTTTTAGGATTCATAAATGCTCTTTTGTGGAAAATACTTTTTATGTCATTGCTACTTTCAAAGAGTCACAAAAGCCTCTATTACTAATTAAAGGAATAGTCTACCAAAAAATGTTATTTGACCATACAGGTTTGGAACGACATGAGGGTGAGTAAATGATGACACAATTTTTATTTTTGGGTGAACTATCACTTTAAAAGCATTGTTTTAATGATGTCAGTTAAATGGCAATAAGAAAAATCTTGATATAGGAAGATATAAACTATTCTTCCCTTATACTATGCTGTGTTTGTTTATAGTTTTAATGATTTTGTGTTCTACACAACAAAACAATTTCTATATCACATTAATGCATGTCAGCAGTCCAGCGGCATTGAGATTGTCTATGTATTTTGTGTTCTGTCTTCGTTTTGCCACAGTGAGAGCAACCAATGCACAAAGACAAATCAGATTAATACCTGCTTTTCAGTGCTATTAATTTGTACACATTTGCTATTTCCGAGACTACTTTCAGGCATTATAAATCACTTTGTGTGTATGCATGTAAGGAGGCACATTCAGATTTTATATTCATTAATGGAAACCTGCAAAAATGACAAGACAAGCTATTTTGCTCGTGTGAAAGATACAGTCATCAGTACATAAAAAGATCAGCTCAGACATTTTTGGTGGGTAGTACTGTAATGAAGTGAAAAGTTCAGTATGTTCTCATAGAACCTTCATTAAAAGTATTGATTGATAACCACAATTTTGTTCATGTTGATCCGGAACTTCATCCAGAACAGTGAGTTTCTGTACAATTTGTTTACACTCAGTGAGGTAAAGTTCTGTGTTTCTGAGGTACTGTAACACTGTGGGGATATTCCATCTGACAAGAAGCCTTCGCTCAGAATACACATATTATCTATGTGCATTTCTCAGCAGAACTCAAATTGAATGACCCGGTATCAGATTCTGTTGATCTCCTACACTTAAAAAAAAAATAAAAAAAATTGTGGATCATATTTCCAGCATTAGCATTTAATAGATGTGTGTGCCTATCTCCTCCCCAAATAATGTGGAAGTTTGGGAGCCAGCTATATAGTGACATTTGCTACAGACACGAGCTATACAAATGCAAATGTAATGTGCCTGTCCTCCTTGAGATCCTAATTGTTTGCAGCTGCACTCCAATCTTTGGGATAAAAGCAGTATTTGCTTCTATTAGAGTCTGTTCTGACTGGAGACCACTCTCTCACGAAGGCATATCATTTAACCATTTATGGCGCGGAGGAAAACAGATCAATGTCAACACCAGACGACTGCACACTAATCCAGGGATTAGACTGAAGGTCATCTGGCTAACATTACTAAAATAAATAGCTTAAAAGTTCAGGTTTTGGTGTCACAGGATTAAAGAATGTCTCTGACTGAATGAGGTGAATTGTAAATAGAAAAACAGTAAGCCAGCGATAATACAAAAGCACAATGATGTTACAATGGCAATGCCATAATGGCCTTAACTAAAGTGCGTAAATAAACAGTCCAGAGTCAATTATTCAGTTTCTGTGTGTGTATTTATATATATACATAATAAATATACACAGTACACACACATATAGTGGATGTGATTAATCGTGATTAATCGTTTGACAGCACTAATATATATATATATA
>NW_015660496.1:660135-664698 GCF_001515625.1 Sinocyclocheilus rhinocerous | reverse complement strand
ATATATATATATATATATATATATATATATATTGTATATATACATGTATATATATTTTTTTTATTTTTTTTTATTCTGGTTTTGACCCTATACAAATCTCTTGTGTGTAGAACTACATATTTAAACCACCGATTAAGCCTATGAAAGCATTACTCAAGCAGCATTAACTATAGTAAAGGCTAAATAGGTATTACCTATAGGTAATAGGTAAATAACAAGGTATGTGAATGATCATGACATACGCATGTCAGGAGTCAGGGTTGTTGAAAGAAACTACTAATTTAATTCAGCAAGGATGCATTACATTTATCAAAAGGGACAGTAAAGACATGTATAATGACACAAAATAATTCATTTTCAAATAAATTCCATTCTTTGTTCTTTTGAACATTCTATTCAGTAAATAATCCTGAAAAAAGTATCATGGTTGAAGTCTTCAACAATGATAATAAAAGGAAATGTTTCTTGAGCACCAAGCATCATGTGACACTGAAGATTACAGCTTTGCCATCACAGTTATAAATTACATTTTAAAACATGTTTGAATAGAAAACAGTTATTTTAAATTGCAATAATATTTTACAATATTACTGTTTTACCTTATTTTTGATCAAATAAATGCAAATCTTTTGAATGGTAGTGTACATTATTGCATATTTGTATAGCCTTTTTGTCTGGACAATTGAAGGGAGATTTTTTTCCCCTTAATGGAAAATTATTTGAATATATGGAATATTATTAATTAATATTAATTTTAACTTTGTATTATTATTATTATTATTATTATTAAAACATACTAAATAAGTTTACCCAGACACATGGGTAAAATACACATGTAGATGCAACAAGAGAAAGAAAAAGTGAGTGAAAGCAGACTGCTGTAACGGTAGTCTGCTTGTGGTCAGGCATAAGGCTTCATGTGGGAATAAGAGAGAGATAAATGATTAGGAGACAGCGACAAGGGCAAAGCTCAAAGGAGAGCAGCATGAGACGAGTGGAGCATTTCAGCATGGCCTGCTTCTCATTAACATTCCTCTACATTTAGAAGAGCAGAGAGAAAGACAGACACACACACACACACACACACACACACACAATCACCCCTATCATCATCACATCTGACCTCGTTTTATACAACTTAGCCTGCACAGCTTAGCCAGTTTGAAGCAAGAGGGGGGAAAAAACTAATCATAACATAATCTGAAAGCTCTACCAATTTATTCCTGGAACTGATTCATTAAAAAAGATGTCCATATTTCTTAATTAATCCCTCAGATATGTCAGATTTAGATGTTTACACGCAAGCAAAATATCTAGAAGCAAAATTCCACAAATGAATAGCGGGGTATTACTGTAAGAGCAAAAGCCCTGTTCTATTTAATGAGAGCAATCAAAATACTAAACACACCACAAGACCTTGAGTCTTATGATTCTTATCCAGACATTTGGTGTCTGTGGTGTAGCTGGAAAAGGATAAAGGTTTTGTTATGTTTAATTGCTGGCTATGTGTTGCTGCATATAAGCAATTTAAAACTTGTTCCGAAAAGTATGGGTGTTCTGTAAGTGTCTGTGAGCATCCCTGAAAACAGATGACTGCCTGTGTCCGTTGCAGAGGGTGTGCATCTTCATTAATGTCCAATCAAAATCCAATTACAGCCCCTATCGGTGCAAATTAAAGCCGTTTGCATTAAAATGCTACTGTGGGCTGAAATATTTCCAATCACTGCAACGCTTGATTATCACTCTGTCAGGATCAGCCTTTGGAAAATTAAGTATGGCATGTTAAGGGTTTATAAATTCCCCCGCCTGTTTTCCCTGTGGCCTATTTACCATAAACTGTGTGAGAACAAAAAAAAAAAAAAAAAAAAAAAAATAATGAGTCCGGAAGCCGGCACTAGGACATGCCCATTAACCAGATGTCCCCTGAGTGATGTCATCCAGTGCCCTCAGCAAGGCCACAGTTCCCACGGGCAATGAGAGCACATTCCCTCAGTTCAGATCAGGTCTGGAAGGGTCAGATAAGTATGGATGAATGTCCGCTAATACTGAAAAATGTAAATAAATAAATGAATGAATGAATGAATGAATAAATGTATGTATGTTCCTAACTGAAGCATCATGCATAGTGAGGTTTTGGCTTTGTTGTTGAAAGAGATGCTGCCCCGTGGAGGAGCACTACCTCCTACTTAATTGATCAATCTAATCAATGGCAATAGGATTAGAGCTCCTTCTATACATTATATGGACAAAAGCATGTGGACACCCAAACAACACCCCCTATGTGCTTGTTGAGTATTTGATTTCAAATCACTTGGTTTAATAGAGGGTTGGTCAGATTCTGCTCTTCTGGGAAGGCTTTCCAGTAGTTGTTGGAACATGGCTATGGGGATCCACTCCAATTTAGACACGAGCACCAGTGAAATTAGGCACTGATGTTGGGTGATGAGGTCTGGCTGACAGTCGTCATTCTCATTCATCTTAAGTGCAGAGGGTTCAGGCTGCATGCAGCCAGTCAAGTTCTTGCAGACCAGATTCAGTAAAACATTTCTGTAAGGACCCGGCACAGAGACATTATCACAAAAGGTCTAGTAGGACATCGGCGAGCATGGCTGCAGCAAAAGCACGAGCTAGAGCTGAAGCGGAGCGTACACGTGCATATTATGTCAAGAAAGAAACTGAATTGAAAATTGAGAAAGTTCGTATGGAAGGAAGTCTTACCGCGTTAGAACACGAAAAAGAGGTTGCTGCTGCTTTGGCTGAGGTGAGAATACTGGAAGAGGCTATTGAGAGCATGGAGGGAGGCAGTTGTCATTCAGATAGCCAAATTGCTCTTCCTATAGACCCTGTTCAACGCACTAGTGATTATGTGGAGCATTTACTCATACTTTATACTTAATGTATGTTTTGTGTTTGCATTATAGTTTCACAAAAAAACGATGTTGTGCAACTGAAGATTTCAAGTAAAACACTGGAAAAGAACTCCTTCAGTTTCGACTTTTTCTTCAGCCCTCATCCTGTTTAACTATCTGTCGAGGTGCAATTTACTTGTAGCAGGGACAGAATAATCACACTGGAACATAAAATGACCCTCTCTGCTGCCACAAATTTGGATCAATAATTCACTAGTAGAGTTTTTTTTTAGTTTTTTTTACATTATCTCACAATATCACACAACACAGTTCACACTTAACTTTTTTTTTTTCTCACAGAGTGTAAGCAATTTTATATTCACTTTTTTGGCCAAAGAAAAGATATAGCTTCCATGCATATTTTAAGAATATGTTCTCTTCACAAGGGGATCAACATATTTGAGGTTTTTGGTATCTAAATAATTCAAAACTGCTATTCTATAATGTCATTGTATGGAGTAGCATTATGATTTGTCTTCACTTTAATTAATGGCCTAGCCAAACCCATTAATTAGAAGGACGTGTCCACAAACTTTTGTCCATGTAGTGTATCATCGTTGGGAAAATCCAAAGGACTGGTAGTTTCCCAGTGGGCTGGAGAGCTCAAGGTTTTCAGTGCTCGCCACACTTCTGTCAAACAATGATGGAGTGACAGTGAAGCGCTTGCCCTACACGTCTGCCATGAGCCCAGGAAGCTTCCCCCAACAGCTTCAGTCATCATCAGCAAGCTATGATCATAATGAAAGAAAGGGGTAACAAGAGCCCTGGAAAGGGTAAAAGCTACCTCTGATACCCAGGCTGTCATTTAATCTGGTTAGCTGTAGTTGACAACAATCATCAAAAGTCTCCTTGAAACAAAGCACAGAGAAGGTGAACGGTCTCCATCGCTTCTTTCACTCATTCATCAAGTGGGTTGAGGAGGGCCACAGAAATCTCCTAATCTCGTCCCATTCTCATTTTAAAACTGAAAGCAGAAGGGAAAAAAAAAACATTAAATGTTGGAAGAATGTGGTTTTTATTGCCTCCATCTTACATCAATTTGGAGCTTCTAATTAAGACCATATGTCGTTGAGTCTATGCCTGGACCAGTGTACAAAATACAATATCAGAAAGTCTAGACACCTTTTCCTCACTAAAAGCAAGTTAGCTGATTTATTTTGTTCCTTTAAAGGTGGGGTAAGCGATTTTTCAAAAACGCTTTACAAAACTGATTCGGGCCGACTAGCAAAACAAACTTGCCGCCAATCAGCAGTAAGGGGCGTGTCTACTCATGATGTGGAGGAGAGAGCGTTCAGTGCACGGGACGGACATTAGCGAGCCGAGCGACAGAAAGATAGAGATGGCGGATAAAAAACAAAAGAGGAAAACGTCTGCGGAACAAAAGAAGGCTTAAGGCAAGAAGTAGGACCCGTGTAAATATCAGATCAGCTTTCCAGCGCTGGAGAGAACTCAAGGAGCGGAAGGCCTGCGATCGGACGCCGAGGTTGCTTTGTTTCTTCTCAATAGGTGAGTAACACCGTGTCTACAACAGCTAAAGTCTGCCTACACTGGACGCGATCAAACGACCGTTGAAAACCATTTGAAATTTGTGTCAGCACGTCATAAATAGAACCCCGCAGCAGTTTTCTGTCGGGGATTTGTCATGTCGTGCCGC
>NW_015660496.1:658236-658415 GCF_001515625.1 Sinocyclocheilus rhinocerous | reverse complement strand
GGCAAGAAGTAGGACCCGTGTAAATATCGGATCAGCTTTCCAGCGCTGGAGAGAACACAAGGAGCGGAAGGGCCTGCGATCGGATGCCGCGGTTGCTTTGTTTCTTCTCCATAGGTGAGTAACAGTGTCTGCGCCGCAACAGCTAAAGTCTGTCTAGTACACTGGACGCGACAAAGCGA
>NW_015660496.1:651354-657903 GCF_001515625.1 Sinocyclocheilus rhinocerous | reverse complement strand
TGCTTTGTTTCTTCGTGATAGGTGAGTAACACAGTGTCGGCGCCGCAACAGCTAAAGTCTGTCTAGTACACTGGACGCGACAAAGCGACCGTTGAAAATCATTTGAAATTTGTGTCAATACGTCATGAATAGAACGCAGCAGCAGTTTTCTGTCGGGGATTTGTCGTGTCGTGACGCGCCACATCAAGTGTAGACCATAGATATGTGTATATATATATATATATAGTTGACATGTAGTTGCAAAGTTACTTACTGTTAATAGAATGTCTAAAGTGGACTATCGAAATAAAGTGTTACCAAAATCGCTTACCCCACCTTTAATTAATGGAATTGGTTGAGATATGCTTCTTTTTTGTTTGCTTGTTTGATTTTGAGGCCATCTTCAGCCACTCTTCATGGTTTTGTGTGGTGAGAGTCTCAAACCTCCCCTCACACGAACAGAGAGAGTGTGGACATGCTGATATTTACATTTAATCACATAGTATGAAAAGAGAACAAACAAGGCATTGTCAGTCATGTGACCTGAGGATGGAGGGGGCGGGTGAAAGAGAGAAAAGGGTAGAAAGAGACAGAGGGGGTGTAATCGGAGAGAAAGAGCCATGGGAACATTTGTGTCTGTTTATTATGTTCACTTTACAAAGACAACACACTGCTATTGTACAAACTTGGGTTAGGACCAGTATTTCGAAATGTAACTCTTTCAAGCTACATTCACCACAGTACGCCCCGACCTTCGGCCTTAACACTTAAAACTTCTCAGCAACTACCTACTGTGGCAATCACTGCCTGGCAACTTCCTAACCACCCAAAACAGCTTAGCAACCCCCTAGCAAAGCATATACAACTGCATATATGACCTTCAAACTTCAAATCCCCTTCAAAATGCCCAAGCATTTAAATTGCATAAGATTTACATAACCAGCCTAGCCTGCAAACTATTTATAACCTTCCAGACAAGTGATTGTCAAGCCAACACTTGGAGTTTGTCTTGACAAACTATCCTATTCTAGTTTTATTTTATTATTCTTGTAAATGTTTAGCCATGAATTGATTTCTGTTCTAAACCAACAGAGGGAACAACAACATGCCTATAATGCAGGTCTAAAAATAAATATTCAGTATGTGCTCTTGATTTTAGTTCCAGCAGTAATGCCTGAAGAGAAGCTTTAAAAGCACTTTGAACAACAAATTTGCAAAATTAATGAAAACAACTGTTGATTCAGTAATAATTACAGATTTTTTTTTTTCATTAAAATATGGCCTAATTGCTTTTCCATCAGTTTTATATGATGTATATTTACATCAGCTCTTGCATGGACTTGCATTATGTGTTTCAACATGGGGCTGAATCATTTGACACTGATGCACGGATACATCAAGAAAAGAATAAATGAATGTATTGTGGTTTCTTTTATTTTCATTTGCTAAATGGAAAAACAGTGACTGGGCGACAGCAGTGAGATTCACATGCATGGTTTTGTAAGTAAATATATTCATAGTGGTGAGGTAGCGATAAACTCCCAGTGAGTGTACTAAAACAGCACTTTCCAAAGGCACTGAGTTAAAAGCCATGTAAACAGATTACAGAGTCTTATGGCTAAATAACATTATGAAAAAAAATAATTATCTGTTTCACGATTCCTGGAATTGGGGCATTGAATAGGTACTGGAAAGGTATTTCTTCACCTCTCTCTCTCTCTCTCTCTATGCAGTGCCTCGATGGATACTGTAACAGGAACAGTAATAAACTTGAATAGCCAGGTTTATGGGATCTCTTGTTTCACTTGCTGTGATATGTCTTATATTTAATAATCACCCCTCTGAATGCTTTGTGGAGCAGAAAGTTTACAGTAAAGGCTCAGGTTTAACCACCATATTGATATGTCAATCCTGACATATGACCACAAACACGGATTACATGGGGCTTTTCAGAGTAAACACAAGACGATTTGCTTAATGAATTGTCAGCACAGGTTTGGAATGGGTGTCATGGCAGAAATTGAGTTAGAACGTTTATTTACTGCAGTTTATGTGTCATGGTCTGACTGTCAGACTGTCTCCTGGGAAGTTGATGAGCACCTATTTTATCTAGAATTGCATCATTGTACAGTTTCTGTCAGCACAGCGGAGAGTTGCTAAAACGCCCCTAAGCCACCAGGATGCCATTTTCTGCTTTTTCAATATGGAAAATTACTGATTCAAAGAAAAGTAGTTTTTAATGAAAATTTGTCTAAGCACAGAATATTCGGTGTTGTTGCATTCAGAAGAAGGACATGAATTTCTGTATTTCTATATTGACGATGCTTGCCAAATCATTAAGAATCTAGGCTGTAGGTTCACACCCACGTAAAAGTGGACTCCAGGATCTCGAGTCATGTTGGACACTGTGGCCTTGAGCAGGTCCGTTAACCTGAGGTTGTTCTGAAGAGACAATTAGTACTGCAGGAAGTGGATTTCACTGTTGACTACCAATGTTAAATTAATGGTTCACCCAAAACAAAAATCCTAACATTATTTACTCACCCTCATATCGTTCCAAACCTGTATGACTATCAAATTCATATGCATATTCATATCTCTTCTGATGAAACCCACATTTATGCATAAGGCCCCTGGATAGCATTATACTCTCAGTGCCAATTTAGCTAAAAGTCATTATGTATTCACACTATTACACATTAGTTAATTAAAGTAACACATTTTAAATTTGCTGGTAATTATTAATACTGCTAAGTTCAAAAATAGGGCATAATGGCATTCGACTGTTTGTATATATTTCAAGGCATCGGCTTAGTCTCAGCTGTAATTTAGTTGATTCAGATTTCACATTATTTTAAAATCCTACACATCTTTTCATGCACAGTTCATTGAATTAATACATTTTGATTTATGCAAGCTTGTTTGGCTCATTCCACACAGAATAGGTGTGAGCAACTTCAGCTAATTGGCACTTTGAACAACTGCTACTGACACAAGAAAAAATAGAAAATGAATTATCTTACACATTGCATTTTCAGTCATGGCCTGCGGACTGGAGAGAATCTCATACAAACAAAGGGGCCATTAATGCACTAAATATTTGGGGTGGGAGAAAGGGTTCAGTGTCTCAGAGCAACTCCCAGTAGTTCACTGCACAGTAGGAAAGAGGGCTGAGGGAGGGTTGAAGACTTCCAGATCTCATTTCAAAGATGTGGAGGCCAGGCTTTAGGGTGTTGGGTAAAACAAGCGAGTTTAAGGAACATAAAGTGCTCAAGCTGACTCCATAAAATAAGTGAAGAGGCCAGTATCATCTTTCCCATCTGACAGCGTTGACCGTAATTACCATTATGCTTTAGCGAGGAAAACCTCCACTAACTGCAATAGATCATGATGGTCTGTTTGCAAACAACTTTGAGGGGCAGATGATTTAGCGGTTTACATTTTTGGCAATGGTAACGGTTTCCAACCACGTGGGTTAAAAGAAGTTTCCATTTACAGTGAATCAACATCATCACTGTATGTGATGTAAACATGGTTGTGTTATGGAGTTTTAAAGTATCCTTTAATGGCTTCATCTGATGCCAGTGGCTTAAATCTAGGACTTAAAGGCCTTGATATACTTCAAGCGAAATCAGAGAATGAACTGGTGTGACATCATTTCCAAAAAAATCAGGCCAAAACAAAGTTTGTTTGGAGTTTGTTTCTAGAATGCAAATAACATTTGAGAATATGAGTCTCTACAAGTGTCCCACTGAGATTTTGTAAGTTACAAGTAATGTTAATTGTTGGTAGTTATCAGTATATTGGTGTGCATGTAAATGTGCAGTGTTTGGCTGAGGTAGCTGAAACAGAAATAAATGCTATATTTTAACCACACATGATCTGCAAATCTATTTTCAAATCAGACTATCAAGAAAATGTGTCACTTAATATCTTACATAACAATTAAACCTCAAAAAAAAGAGCATCAGTTGAGACAGTTGTGACAGATGAGTGCATACTTTGACCGTTCATCACTGCACTTTTGATTTCTCCGAGATATGAATCATGATATGAACATGAACCAGAGCCGAGAAGCAAAGGTTCATATGTGGTTCATGAAAGGTCTTCCATTGGTAGGCTTTTAAAAGTCTACTATATATTAATTAAACACATGAAATTAAATACAGAATGAATGGACCTCTTCCGATAACCTTGAGGCACTCTAAACACAACGTCTGAAGCATAATCCCAGCTAATTAATAATGAGATATAAAGAGTGATGTAATGTTTAAGGGCCAAATCAAATTTGTGTAGTGGGTTAACTCACTTAGGAACACATTACCTCTCCAGCCCAAGATGGATGCGTTTGAGAGAGGAGGCTGGAGATGTTGTGCGATTAGAGAGAGGCCTAACCTGATTAAGAAAGAACTCCTTTTCCTGCACGCATCATCCCTGATGGATGAAATGGACCGCCGTGCCCGTTACTCTGCCGCATGGATTGAGGTTCCCGGAATATTCTTGCGATTGTTCCCGCTGATTGTAACACTTCTATCCCGGCAGGTCTTTAAAAAGAAACTCTATCTGCCTGGCTGAGGCTTTCTTCCTGATCTTCAAGGCTTTTAACTACAATGTCTGCGTTTGTGTGGACCATGGGGCATGTGGAAGGATTTCGCTAAAAGGTGAAACAGATTACGCCAGCTGGGAAAGTGCAGAGATGCAGCCGGATGGTTTATCAATGGATTCAGAGATTTTTCACACGATTATTTCATCATAAGCATATCCCTTTTCGCTGCTCAGAATTTCCAATGAATAAGTGCTGTAAAACACTGCAGATGTTATTTCAGTCCAGAATAGTGAGTAACATGTCTTGCTCCTGACAACAAAACAACAGGTATGTGTGTTGCCTACATAATCTTATTTCATCGTTTTGCTCTGTTGGGCAACATGCTACCACTGTCTGCCATTTGTTAAACTGCATGTTATACTAAATGTAATGGCTATATTATTTTGAAAAGAGATTATTTTTGGGATACTGTATTAAGTCTTAAGGATATATTAACCCTTGTGTGTCAATTAAAAAAAGTTACACATACGTCCATAGTGGACAAAAATGTCCATGTCAAAAAATTGTCATAAAAATTTGAAGCTTGGGAGCACAGAGTTAAGTGTGGTCTCATTTTAAAGAAGACCCATGGCAGATTATTGTTGAAGTAAAAAAAGTTTAAAAAGTGAAACCAAAAAAAAAAGTTCTAGATGTTTAGGTTTATGAAAATGATTTATGAACGATGCTTTATATAAAATATATATTTTATGAAACATGTTGAACTCTATACCTGCTAGAAAATCAAAGCCATAAATCTAAACAAGTTGTATTCCAAATTTGAGGTTGATATCTCAAAAAATGAGCTTTCAGTAAGATTTTGTTTGGGCGCAGTACCACACAATATATATATTTTTTTTATGACACACATACAAACCACACTCTGACATCCATACCAACACACCCACACAATTATAGCTGCATTATTTATCCAATTGGCTCTATAATATGCAAAAAAACAAAATTGAAAAGGACAAAAATGTCCAAAAGGTCGCACAAGGGTTAAATGATGGGCAGACATATAAAGCTGTACTTATTTTTTTCTGAAAGAGTCTGGATTAATGAATAGATTGTAGTTTTTTTTATTAAGGAAATACAAATCTCTGGTCCAAACTTCAATACAGCAGGTGGTGGTTATGCACCTTAAAAAGTTGTTGCCTCCCGCCAATTAAAAAAATAGAAGAAGAAGAAGAAGAAGAAGATTTTTGGGATTGTTGCCTTGTCCAAATACACACACTTGTGGTTTTTGCACTTGACTACTTATATGACGTATTTCCTGTATTTGGCCCAAGGGTTCAAGTGAGCATTAAGGCCACAAGTGCTGCAACTCTTTGTTTTACTACCAAATTATATGTAATATCTTATTATTATTAATATTGAACTTACATTGGAAAGGTTTCCAAGGTTTCTCGTGCGATCTTGTCAAAAAGTCTCACGATTTATTTCCAGAACATGATGCATGATGGGATACACTAGAAGATAGTGTGGATTTAGCATGCGTTAAGGGCACTGCACTTTGGCGTTTTTAAGACCTGGGACAGTCTTGCGCACTTACTTCCTGTCGCACGCACGCGCTCTCAAGTGGCCAAGACCGCAAGTGTGGACTTTTGGGCGAATTCCAAACGGAAGTGAGCATCCCTATGCCCTACTCCCTTCGAAAGGCAGAGCCCTTGAAGTGTCTTCTTTGAAGGGTGCAGGGCATTACTGTCTCGTATAAGTACATTTTTTCAGGATTCTTTGATGAATAGAAAGATCCAAAGATCAGCATTTATCTGAAATAAAAAGCTTTTGTAACATTATAGACTATACCATTCAAAAGCTTAGAGTCAGTATAATTTTTTCTTTGGGAAAGAAATGATAGAAATTACTACTTTTATTTAGCAAGGATGCTTTAAATTGATCAAAAGTGATGATAAAGGCATTTATAATAAGATTTCTATTTCAGATAAATAGTGTTCATATCGATATCGGAATTATATCGTATCGAC
>NW_015660496.1:631360-649911 GCF_001515625.1 Sinocyclocheilus rhinocerous | reverse complement strand
ATGTGACTGGAGTAATGATCCTAAAATTCAGCTTTGATGACAGGAATAAATTACATTTTAAAATATATTCAAATACAAAACAGTTATTTTAAATAGTAAAAATATTTCAAAATTGTACTGTTTTTGCTGTACTTTGGATCAAATAAATGCAGGCTTGGTGAGCAGATGAGACTTCTTTAAGAAACATTAAAAATCGTACTATTCAATAACTTTTGACTGGTAGTGTAATTAAAATACAGTAAAAATTAGTTTGTGGTGTTGTGTTAAATTTCAGTCATTTTGACAGTCAAAGTTGACAAGCTCTCCGATGAGAAACAGCAGGATGGGATTCAGGCTGCACCCTCTTTCCAACATAGAGCGGAAAACGTAGCGGAGCGTCACACCGCTCCGCTTCGCTCACATGCTCTGGTGCTGTATGCACTTTGACGTTAATAAAAACGTTATATACTACATCAGAACGCACCTACAAGGCAGGTACAGAATTAGTTGATAATCCATCATATTCGAATTATTAAAGCTCTATTTTTTACAATGCATTCTCAATCAGTAGAGCAAAGTGTTGAAATAATGGGTTTGGTTCCAGGGGCAGTTCTACAGTGAGTGGATATCCGGGGCTTAGCCCAGCTAAAGTTACATACGACATTGGTACACACTTTCTGACTTAAATAGCTTTTGAAGAGAATTAACGTTACCTTACTTGCGATAAAGAGGTACTGGCGAAGTTGGTTAACTTCGGCTAAATGACATTATTAACTTACCAGTTGATGTTATCATCGATACTATGGCATTCACAAGAAGAGGATCCAAAATACACCTCCGACGTTGCAGACTACATCCAGACTAGAAATCTGAAAATAACAAACAAAAGAAGTACTAGAAAATACTGTTTAAAATCTCCACTGAAACAGTGGTTTGCCTAACGCACTTCACCTCAGTATTTCACGTTAATTCGCTGTTAAGGTTAAATAATGACTCGCCAGAGGAGCTAAATTGCATTAAAGGGCAGCAGAACGTACAAATGTGTTTCTCGGTTTAACTAAGGTTTATTTCGATTGTTGATTTACAGTAGTGAGGAAATACAGTAGTGACAGTATATTTTCCCATAATCCTTTGCGGTTTACAGTAAAATGCTGTATACACATTTTAAAGTATCTTACTGTACATATTACAGTATAATACTGTTCAAATTACAAAAATTGGTTACAGTGTACAGAAATGCATCATAATTTTTTTTTACAAATAAAGCTTCATATTATGAGAAGGTTACTTTCTACGACCTTTTCCCAGCAGTCATGGCGAAATTGGTTCCTCCAATATAAAAAAAAAAAAAAAGGAATCGAAAACAACAGTGAGGAATCGAATCCCATCGATTCCAGAATCGGAATCCGACCCGATTACAAAAATTTCGGAACCGAACAGCCCTACGTTTCATATAAGTGCTCATTCTGAGGTGAAATTTAACTGTGTATGATTTATTTTTATTTTTTTCAAATGTGATTGTTTGAAGGTGATCATTTGAAAAGGTGAGAATTTGTGTGTTTACAAATTGCAAGTGATCTCATTTTGAAGTTTCATAAGGGATTTGTTATACTACAAGTGAAAGGTTTTCAACTGCTGTGTTGAAGGTAATTGTGTGGATTTGAAAAGACCTCACAAAGAGTGTAAATTTTTATTTTCATTTAATCGATTACTCAGAAGAAATGATCATAAGAAAAAGATACATTTGTTTAATTTGTTTTTGCACATATCTACAGTGTACCTTTCTGATGAGAGCTGTCAGGGAGTGGGGGAGTCTCGCTTACTTTATTAGATCTGGGGAGGGAGGAGCATATCACACTGTACTCTCACATATGCTATTTCACTTCTGGCTACCATTGTCAATCAGTAGTGTTCCAACAGAATAAGGTAAGTAACCACATACACACATTAGTGTCTAACGAGACTAAAAAGTTTGGGGAGTGGGGATCAAGATCCTTTCGTTGTCCAAACTTCCAGGGCAGCCGTAATCCATTTCTCCTACACGCAGGCTAAATACCCCCGTTACATAAAGTCACGGGAGAATAGATATTACATTAAGAAAAAAAAAAAAGTTGTTGACAGATTTTTTGGGGTCAAGGAGAGATGGAAGGAGAGCAGTAAGTTACCAGAAATGTGCACAACCAATAAATTCCCATAAAAATGGCATGTATGACAGTCCCAGCTGGAGTTTTTTGGGGTCACCCGGTCTGAAGAATTTCAATTGTCAACTGTAGACATATGGAAAAGCTATACTGTGAACAAGACAGCCTGACACAACCCTCCATATTTTAGGTCTCCCAGTGTTGTCCTTCAGCACGTTACACTCAACAGCTCCCTATCTAAAGACAAACTGTGTGTGTTTTATTTATTTTATTTTATTTTTACTAGGAATGTGCTCAAAGATAATGTATTTGCAAAGAAACCAATAATTAATTTTTATTTTAGTATTTTATAATTTAATCTTTTTTATTTATTTATATTTTAAAATATTTTTATTCAACAAGGTTGCATTAAACTGAACAAAAGTAACAGTGAACGTATTTATACTGTTACATAAGATGCGTTCAAACATTTTATTCATCACAGAATCCTGAAAAAAAAAAGACTAAAATATTAGGCAGCACAGCTTTTTTCAACTGTGATTATATGACATATTTCCTGAGCATTAAATTAGCATATTAGAATGATTTCTGAAGGATCATGTGACTGAAGTAATGACTGCTGGAAATTAAGCTTTGTCATCATGGGAATAAATTATATTTCAAAATATATTAAAATAGAAAAAAATTATATTAAATTATAAAATAATATTAATATATACAATTCACCATATTACTTTTCTTACTGTATCAAATAAATGCAACCTTGGGGAGAGCATTATAGAGTTCTTTAAAAAACAAAAAAACAAAAGATGAACAACAGTGTGTATATATTCAGATAATGGCTTTGCTGCACATCCCTAGTATTTACCACTGGCTCCTTCTTTTTTCCAGCAACACAGCACATATCAATCACTCATCAACGGTGTATGTGAGTATTAGACAAACCCTACCCAATGATTTGACGGAAAACAGGAATTTATCAGGTCCAGCTCCATTAATCTCTCAGTCTTGATATATTATATGCTCCCTAATGACTACTGCTGACTTATGATAATGATGATCAGATTTAAAATCCTGTTTAAAGAACAGTCCGTCTCTTTCCCGCTCTCACTCTCTCCAATTGTAAATTATTTTTATGCGATCAAGCAGCAGGCCTGTCTGTTATTAAGCTAGCCTGGAAATGGCATTTCAGACACTGGCCTTCTCTGTGAATGAAAACTAATTAGCACAGATTTACATATTTCAAAGTGCAGTACAGCTTTAATCAATACACCCACCTGGATGCAGGGCTAGTACAAGACTCCTCAGGGTTATACACCATCTGACCGAGACTATGACACAAACATGTGTCCAGTGATATAATAAATTTCCTCAAACCTAGGCAGGTTAATTACAGTTCTTTGTTAAGTGAGGAAACTTACTGTTACACCATACCGGCATGAATATATACATATATGATGTTATTACAACTCCAGGCCTTCTAGAATGTACACTTTGCACACTTCTTACATTTACTCAACTCACTGTCAACAAGGCAATTATTTAAAAATGTTCTCTCTGTACCATATTATGCAAATTGTCGCGGACGAGCACGAATTACCTATCACAAAGTCCTCAAACTGTTGGTACAGAATATTCAGTGTTCAGAGCTTCATCAGTGGGAAAAGGGACTTTTTTTTTCCTTCACATCACAATCCCCCAGACTACGAAGAGATGGGATTATTCTCCGAGTCTGCAGCGAGACCATTTGTGACCTACTTGAGGAGGGGAGACAGGAAGCAGCTCTGCGCATTAAACCAAAGCAAGGCTTATCTTCATGTGAGGTGCAGCAAACCCACGTTGAGGCGACACACACCAGTTCCATGTCCTTAATAACAGTGTCAACTCCTGAATGGTATTTCAAACTGGACTGAAAATAATTGATTTTAATATTGATGAGAAAACAGCACAAATTTTGTAGAAAGACTTCATACTAGGGGCATTGCAAAACACCAGTGATGACTATAACTGTAATATTTAACAATATGAAATACTGATGATGAGTTAATACTACACATACAATAATAATAATAAAATAAATAAAAAATCCAACTGCACAGAGCCCCCAAACCACCAGGGGGCTCCTTTACTCTAAAACATGAATTAACTATGCGAGTAACAGAATAGAAATGATGACTATGCGAGTAATAGAATTTTCGTTTCATTTTTGATTTCGTACGTGGCTTTTGTAGTGTACAGTACGTGAATGTTGTAATATACAGTCTCCTGCTGGAGGTGCTCAATACTAAAAAATAAAAAAAATAAAAAGAGAAAAGCATATTGGGCTGCGAAATAGACACTGTTCCCCTGGCAGCTTTCTGTGCACACAATCAGAGACAGCGTGAAATACTGAGAAGTATAAGCAGCTTTTGGTGTGCGCTTTAAACTGACAAATAAACGAAAAATATGTCCGACTTTGCGCACTTTTATTTAAACTCAGTCAGTTATGTCTTAAGTGAAGACAAACAGTTCTGAAAGTAATCCAATACTTGTCAATATGTTAGATCTGTGCATTCAAGCTGCTGTCTCTGTCACAAATAACAAAAGGAAACCATTGATTTGCCAGACTAACCTAAAGCCGGCCACACACTAGATGATTTTAAGGCCGATTTTAAAGGGTCATGAAACCCCAGACTACTTTTTCTGAGATTTTAGCAGAGTATATATATATATATATATATATGATCAATCTTGAGATAATCTAAGAAATAACATGTCGGTGGATTCTGATGTGACAGGCCAACAGGAGATGAACTTTTTCACTGGAGGAAGCGTTATTATGGATTATAGACTCATATTTTGACCAGAAGCTACTATTAAAGTTAAAATACCTTAATGATGGATGTTTTTTCTTACAAACAAGCAACTTTCAAATCACAAGACATTAATTTATGGATTACAGTCATGTCGATAACTTGTGGATTGTTGTGATGTTTTTATCAGGTGTATGGACTCTCATTCGCTGCAGATGATTTACTGGTGAGCAAGTGATGTAATGCTACATTTCTCCAAATCTGTTCTGATGAAGAAACAAACTCATCCACATCTTGGATTGCCTGAGGGTGAGTAAATTTTCAGCAAATTTTGATTTTAATATACAGTCTCCTGCTGGAGGTGCTCAATACTAAAAAATAAAAAAAATAAAAAGAGAAAAGCATATTGGGCTGCGAAATAGACACTGTTCCCCTGGCAGCTTTCTGTGCACACAATCAGAGACAGCGTGAAATACTGAGAAGTATAAGCAGCTTTTGGTGTGCGCTTTAAACTGACAAATAAACGAAAAATATGTCCGACTTTGCGCACTTTTATTTAAACTCAGTCAGTTATGTCTTAAGTGAAGACAAACAGTTCTGAAAGTAATCCAATACTTGTCAATATGTTAGATCTGTGCATTCAAGCTGCTGTCTCTGTCACAAATAACAAAAGGAAACCATTGATTTGCCAGACTAACCTAAAGCCGGCCACACACTAGATGATTTTAAGGCCGATTTTAAAGGGTCATGAAACCCCAGACTACTTTTTCTGAGATTTTAGCAGAGGTGTTTGTGTTGCACATCATAGAAGACAATGTTAATTTTTAACTGTTGGAGAAAACTGGTTAATTTGAAGATTTTTTGCGCTATTTTCATCTTCCGGGTTTAAAATATACATTGTGTTGACGTCACAATTTGTGACGTGGCAATGGAATATAGTACATCGATGACGCGTCGGTGTCTATTAAATTATTCATGAGACTGCGTGTTCTTATCCTATGAGAAGACGCTTCAATTAATTATTAAAAAATTATTTTAAATTAATTATTCACAACAGCATGTGTTGATTTGCTATGACAGACGCTTCAGACTGTGAGATGACATCGCGCACATTAACTGAGAGAAACATTCATGGATCGAAGAAGAGTGTTTGTTTTTGCGTTGTAATAAGAGATCGACACAAACGCAATTCATTCACTTGGTGAGCATAACTGTTTTTACAGCTCTATGACACAACCCGTCAAAAGGCTTATATAAACGCTACAGAATAAGCCTTAAAAGTTCTCAGAGGTGCAACATATATATGTTGTCGATACAGAGTGCAAATGGCTGTGCATTTATTTGTGTTTTTAACTCGATGGGAGCAAAATGAAACTGTCTGAACCTGAAGCTGTGTGTGTTGTCTGTCTCCCCTCTTCACCCTCCTCCGCTCCACTGGGCACCACGCCCACTTTTTTCGCATTTTTTTTTTAAAACTGTGGTGAGAACTAACCAGTGCTGAAACGGGGGTTTCATGACCCTTCAAAGGGTTAGTTCACGTTAAAATGAAAATTAGCCCATGTTTTACTCACCCTCTAAGCATCCTAGGTGTATGACTTTCTTCTTTCGGACGAGTCCAATCAGAGTTATATAAAAAAATATCCTGGCTCTACCAAGCGATAGAATGGGAGTAGGTGAGTGTTTTTGTTCAACAGTCCAAAAGTAGTTAAATAAAGTGAGCACATCCGTAATAAAGCGTGCCTCACACGGCTCCGGGTGGTGAATAAAGGCCTCCTGTATCGATGCGTTTTTGTAAGAAAATAATTTTGACCCATACAATGTATGTTTGGCTATTGCTACAAATATACTCCAGCGACTTGAGACTGGTTTTGTGGTCCAGGGTCACATATTTAAAATGTTATAAACATTTTTATCTCACTTCCACTGACTGTCATACAAGCAAACTGTTCCGGCGGATGACGTAGGACATATGCCTAATAATAATAATAATAATAATAAAAGGTTATTTTTGTATGCTTTTGTACTGTTATGGATACAGAGTCCTTCTTCGCCTCCCTACATACGCATTTTGAGTCTGATTCATTGGCAAGAAAGAAAGAAAGAAAGAAAGAAAAAAAGAAAGAAATAAAAAGATTTGACTCATAGCTTTATTTATTTAATTCATTCATTACAGTAATATTCTTTACTGTGAATTATTTTGGCCACGATAATCGTGTAGTTAAAATTTTAGGTCCTACTTTATATTAAGTGGCCTTAACTACTATGTACTTACATCAAAAAATAAGTACAATGTACTTATTGTGTTCATATTGTATTGCAAAACACTTTTGCTGCTATTGAGGTGGGATACAGGTAAGGTTAGGGACAGGTTTGGTGGTATGGGTAGGTTTAAGGGTGGGTTAAAGTGTTAGGGATGGGTCAACAGTGCAATTATAAATATAATTACAGAAATTAATTTCAGATATAATTACATGCAGGCATTTTTTTAAATATGAGTATAATGTAAAAACATGTATGTACACAATAAGGGCATTGTACCAAATGATTAATTAAAATGTAAGTGCATAGTAGTTAAGGCCATTTAAAATAAATGGGACCAAATTTGATATTGTGATAGCTATAGTTCAAACTGTATATCTTTGCAAGTTACCTTCAATCTACAAGTCTGTCACTTGTTGGTCTTGTATGTGTTGCTTGTATACAGCGAGATGTTCGCCTTTGCTAAGTTACAAAAGGTAAATGGGGTGTAACAAACAGAAAAAAACGTGACCAGAGTGCCATGTAATCATACACTGCCAAACACTATTTTCAGGTTCCTCTTTCTTTGAGGCCCTCTAACAAAAATGGTACACATTTAGGAAGAAAGCATAGTTAAAACAGCAAAAAAATCGTCCATTTCCTGTTCAAGTTAGACTGAAATGAATGTAACATTAGTAGATCTGATCCACCCATTTAAGTGTGACTTCAAAGGAACACAAAGACTATCATACTGGAGGTATGTGAATTTAAAAGCCAGTAGTATACCCCAGAGACTAATTTTATATGTGGAAGTGGAACCAGATTAATGTCCTGGGAGTGCAGCCACCAAGAACCAAGAAATATGAAATGATATCATGCTGTAATTTAAGTAAAACGTGCATTTAGAGCTTGACTAAGAACGGTGACCCGTAAAGACTGAAACTGAGCTATTACAATTTCTAATGAATGCCATCCCATGCACGGATCCACTATACCAAAGAAGATAAAGCACAGTCCCCCCTCGCTGACATTTATGGTCTGTCTCCTCCAGCCAGACTTACCCGGGATTGCTAAATAAACACAGGCACACAGCTGAGGATCATGTTCCATGCTCCATTTCAGCTAATACCTCGCCTCTGTAACTGAAACTCCGGCATTGTTGTCTTTTTGCAGTCAACTGGAAATTGGCTACTTTTTAAGGATAACAGAGGATTTTCAAGTAAGACCCAAATTACGCCTCACCTTAGCCAGGATCCGCCAACTGTCTGAGTTTAGTATTTCAAAGTCAGTGGAACGGCAGGCCCACTGTTAAAACAACACATTGAATACACAAAGCATTTCATCGTTGCAATTTTACCCAGAGGCCTGCATATGAATAACCAGCATGCTGTCTCATTTGAGCACAGTCTGCTGGGGACTAATTGTGGCTGCTGCCCACCACGACCATCAAATACAACTGCAATGGTCTGTTATATTTTATATTTTTATAATTTATTTAATAATCATAATCCATCCATCATTTTGTCTTTTAGATGAAGGACATACAATATCTACGATTTGCTTGCTTTACTAAAGAAGCGCCTCATCAATATCAGACCCATTGATTATGCATTTGTTTTCCCAATTTACCTTGACGGATCATGACTGCACTTTAGCAGCCTATCTACCTTTTCCCTGTACAGGAAATGTAATCTCTCTACTCAATACCCAATTCATATGAAGACAAGAAAAAAATATACAGATAAAGGTAAATATAAAAAAAAAACTAAAATGCGGTTGAAAATATATTACTGAGATACACTGATGCAAGAGACTGGAAATGTTACGCTAATGAATAAAGGGTGCTGAAAAATATTACATATGATCAACAATAAAAAGACTTCTTAATATGCAAAAATGAATAAGAAAATGTAATTGAGTATTTTATGTTTTTTGCATTTTTAAGGCATGCATCAGCAGACACTAGCAGACAAAACAAAAACAAATATACAACATTTTACTTTTAAACAGTATTTTCACATTAAAGTTTTTAATGCATTTTGAATTATGTTACTCACTCCTCGTGTACATATAGTACACTAATATAGGGCAAATTGACTGTATGACTATGGTGACACACATCTACTTTAATAAAATGACATTGGTTTTCACACACATCTCTAGAGACTTATTTTGAAGAGTGTAAAGAAAGAAAACCAGGTCATAATATGCTTAAATTGAATGTGCTCTATTTAGTTCATGTTGTGGAATTCCTTGTAACACATTTTGCAATCAGTTGACAGTTCTTTGGTCACAGCTTATTTATATGGGTGAGAGAAAGGTTGAGCAAGTTCATCATGTGTATACAAGTAAGAGCATTCAGTATATATATATATATATATATATATGATCAATCTTGAGATAATCTAAGAAATAACATGTCGGTGGATTCTGATGTGACAGGCCAACAGGAGATGAAGCGACCCCTAGAGGACGCAGTTCGAAGTTCCCATGAAAGGGAACCAATTTTTATAAAGCAGCAGAACTACTTCACTACTACTCATGCCAGTTTTATAGTCCTCACAAGAAAGTTTTTTTAATCTCCAGCAGGGAGTTAAAAAGGCATTTGTTTTCAATTTAATTTGTTTTCAGTAAAATTTGCAATTACTTTATGCATAGCTCATTAGCACTTTTTTTAATTACAGTGCATCTGACTACTAGAAGTGCTTTCCTCCCAGTACAGCTGCATTCTAAAGCCTTTTAAATATGATACCTGAAAGACGGTGTGTGTTTCTGTCTACACATTCCCACTCTCTCTTCTGGTACACAGCAAAGTAGAGTCACGTGAAAATTAAAAAAAAAGACCCTTCACAAGGCTTCTGGGCTCAACTGACACATCTAGATTGTGGTAATGCGATTTGTGCTCCTGCACTGGAAGACTGGCTGACTATATAGACTGTGTACTGATACACATGTATATTGATACTTACAATGCACCGGCAGGCCTCCAGCCACAGCCAGTGAATCACCCAGCCAGCCCTCTGGAGATTTGACATGTCTCTTCACAAGGATCATATCAATATTATAGCTCTGCAGCCAGCCTGATACCATTAATGAGAAGAACAGAGCGTGATATTCATCTACATATGATTGCAATGCATTACAGGAACTGATGAAATTCCTGTAGTCTGCAATAGATACAGACGATGTGTCGCTATTGTAATTTGAACCTCCATTGTGGTAACTGGTGATGAATTATTTACAGGCTTCATTATTTACAACTGTAGTTTGCATCGCACCACCCAGAGCTTGATTATTTTAATTACTTAATGAGATTTAAAAAATGATTTGAGAATACTTGCTGTTGTTTGACTTCAAAGCACCATTAGGCTCAAACTCAGCTGCAAACAAGGAAGGCCATTTGCAGTGTTCTGTCACATTCACTTCATTTCTCTCTCAGTGTAATTTTAAATGTAATTACAGATGTAATTACATGCAGGTATTTGTTTTAAATATAAGTGCATTGTACCAAATTATTAATTTAAATGTAAGTACATAGTAGCTAAGGCCACTTAATATAAAGTGGGACCATTATTAAATCAAAATACAGTAAGTTTGAGATTAATATGCATGATAAATATTTCTAAACTAATATCATTACCAGAGTATTTCTTTGTACAAAATTATTGCTACAACTTGTTATTTTAGTATTATAGACTGTTATAGTTTTTATTCATATTTTGAAATGTCTTGTATTTTTTCAGTCTCATTTTAATGTTAGTAATTTAGTTATGACCTTTTGTCATATATTTGTTTAACTATAACAATTTTATGTATATTATTATTTTATTTTATTTTTATTATTTTATTTTAGCTTTAGTTATTTTTGTACTTCAGCTTAAACCTATTTGACTTCACTAAGCTTGCAAGACAACATTTGTTATTTTAATTTAAGTTTTTCCATTAATAATTTGTATATTTTTTTAGATTTATTTCAATAAAATAAAACTATTCTTATTTTTTTAAATAATATCAACACTGCTACTACCACTACTACTACTAATACATATACATATATATATTGAGATCAGCATCAATATCAACACAAATATTTGTGTTTGTTAAAAAGCATAAGCCAAAGTAAATAACGGCAACTAGCACAAGACTCTGACTCTTAAAAGTATGTTTAAACTTTTCTTTTAATATTTCCTAAATGTCTCACAAATGTAAACACAATAACCTGGGCACACCTCCTTTGTTTGTAGAAGGTTTGATTTCATTAGAAGGACTTCATAGAGCTTATCAGATGAACCCTGGAAAACTGTATAAATAGTAAATTCAACTGTGTCAACATCCACACTGAAGGAGGCCCAAGTTGAATCATATCGACTCGTGTTAGCAGTGTTTCAGGATGACAAAGTCTTTATTGTAGAGATGAATTAAACGGAAATGACTCTGGGGTTTCTGAGGCTCAGCAAGCCCAGTGTCTTCTTGACCAGGCTCTGCTGCAGTAACAACCGATGCCTCAGGGAAGCTTTAAGCGAAATGTTAAAACATGATACGGGCTTCCTCAGTGCTAACATCTATTATATGGTGGAAATGTATGGTGAATGTTACAGTATAACCTGTCCTAGGGAAATTATTCAGTTCTGTATTAAAATATTTTAGTGTAATCTATAACTGACAGGGTAATGTATTTCCCAGCATGAAGGATATCTGTATGGATGTTTGGATTTATTCGCATTCAGTATGGCAGTTTCTACATGCTCACAATTTTATATTATTGTAAAAAAATTTCTACTTGTCTTTCTTGGCCAGTTTGTTAAAAAGACATTTCAGCAGTTGCCCCCACACTGCCAAAGTCACTAATATATCTTGTAGAGTGAACATTTTTCAATTTTATGTTACATTTCCCTCTCTGCCATCCATAGGGAACTGTATACCAATGAGAACCAAATGTAATCAGCATCAAAACTTCCAGGTCAATTGACATATGACTTGCATTACAATGGAGTTAACCGTCTCATGCGATGCTAATTGAGCATGACTGCAGGAATTCAGTTAATAGAAGAGCCGAAATGTTTTGTTCTGGCAGAAAAGGGATTATTTACTTAGTTCTTTGCTTCTGTTGTATATATGCTGTTTATGTATAATTCTTTACCAGGGGTAAATAAATTGTTGTACATTTACTGAGCAATTTAATAATTGTATGTATTTATTTATAATTTTTTTATTGTGCACTAATTGTGACAAATGTAAAACAAATGTCTAAAACTGCAGAAGTGAATGCAAACCAATTATATATTAAATTTTTAACATATTTGCTGACGTTGCAACATATTTAATTAAAACTATTGTCAGTGGGCAGATTTTTATTTATTTTTTCTTTAGCCAAATGACTTCACAGTAAGGAAATTGCATCCTCATGGAGAAAGCCTTGGGGTTAAATGCCTTGCTCAAAGGTGAAACCGTTTCAGGGCAGAAGTGGGATGACGGTAATTCTCCAGTTATATATATATATATATATATATATGATCAATCTTGAGATAATCTAAGAAATAACATGTCGGTGGATTCTGATGTGACAGGCCAACAGGAGATGAACTTTTTCACTGGAGGAAGCGTTATTATGGATTATAGACTCATATTTTGACCAGAAGCTACTATTAAAGTTAAAATACCTTAATGATGGATGTTTTTTCTTACAAACAAGCAACTTTCAAATCACAAGACATTAATTTATGGATTACAGTCATGTCGATAACTTGTGGATTGTTGTGATGTTTTTATCAGGTGTATGGACTCTCATTCGCTGCAGATGATTTACTGGTGAGCAAGTGATGTAATGCTACATTTCTCCAAATCTGTTCTGATGAAGAAACAAACTCATCCACATCTTGGATTGCCTGAGGGTGAGTAAATTTTCAGCAAATTTTGATTTTTGAGTGAACTATTCCTTTAACTAATTTAACACATGAATCAAACAGCCTCATTTCTCTGCGGTGTAGTCACAGTTAAGAAACTGGAGTCCATGTATTTTTTTGATTAACATGTAATGCCCCACAAAATGTTGGAAATGGTTCTATTAGAAATAAAGAGTCTGATAAAAAATATTTATACACATGCATTCATTTAGTTGAAATCACACATTCATATCTAACACATAGTTCCCACTTTCATTTTATGGTCATCAGAAACAGCCTATGGGGAATGTGTGATTTAGTAGCATTAAAGTGAGCATTATTCGACTGCTCCAGTAAATTGGCCCCTGTGGTCGGTCCCTCAGGATATGTGACTACATTTAGATTACTACTGGACAAATAGCCATGCTGAGGTCACACAACTTTATAAAGCCTGTCTGGATAAAGAAAACCAGCAACAAAAAGGAAGAACGTCTCAGGTTACTTATGTAACCATGGTTCCCTGAGTAGGGAACGAGACACTGCGTCCTCTAGGGGTCGCTATGGGGAACGCCTCGTCGTGACCCGTGTCTGAAGCATACATAGAAAAACACTATTTTAATTACTTAATGAGATTTAAAAAATGATTTGAGAATACTTGCTGTTGTTTGACTTCAAAGCACCATTAGGCTCAAACTCAGCTGCAAACAAGGAAGGCCATTTGCAGTGTTCTGTCACATTCACTTCATTTCTCTCTCAGTGTAATTTTAAATGTAATTACAGATGTAATTACATGCAGGTATTTGTTTTAAATATAAGTGCATTGTACCAAATTATTAATTTAAATGTAAGTACATAGTAGCTAAGGCCACTTAATATAAAGTGGGACCATTATTAAATCAAAATACAGTAAGTTTGAGATTAATATGCATGATAAATATTTCTAAACTAATATCATTACCAGAGTATTTCTTTGTACAAAATTATTGCTACAACTTGTTATTTTAGTATTATAGACTGTTATAGTTTTTATTCATATTTTGAAATGTCTTGTATTTTTTCAGTCTCATTTTAATGTTAGTAATTTAGTTATGACCTTTTGTCATATATTTGTTTAACTATAACAATTTTATGTATATTATTATTTTATTTTATTTTTATTATTTTATTTTAGCTTTAGTTATTTTTGTACTTCAGCTTAAACCTATTTGACTTCACTAAGCTTGCAAGACAACATTTGTTATTTTAATTTAAGTTTTTCCATTAATAATTTGTATATTTTTTTAGATTTATTTCAATAAAATAAAACTATTCTTATTTTTTTTAATAATATCAACACTGCTACTACCACTACTACTACTAATACATATACATATATATATTGAGATCAGCATCAATATCAACACAAATATTTGTGTTTGTTAAAAAGCATAAGCCAAAGTAAATAACGGCAACTAGCACAAGACTCTGACTCTTAAAAGTATGTTTAAACTTTTCTTTTAATATTTCCTAAATGTCTCACAAATGTAAACACAATAACCTGGGCACACCTCCTTTGTTTGTAGAAGGTTTGATTTCATTAGAAGGACTTCATAGAGCTTATCAGATGAACCCTGGAAAACTGTATAAATAGTAAATTCAACTGTGTCAACATCCACACTGAAGGAGGCCCAAGTTGAATCATATCGACTCGTGTTAGCAGTGTTTCAGGATGACAAAGTCTTTATTGTAGAGATGAATTAAACGGAAATGACTCTGGGGTTTCTGAGGCTCAGCAAGCCCAGTGTCTTCTTGACCAGGCTCTGCTGCAGTAACAACCGATGCCTCAGGGAAGCTTTAAGCGAAATGTTAAAACATGATACGGGCTTCCTCAGTGCTAACATCTATTATATGGTGGAAATGTATGGTGAATGTTACAGTATAACCTGTCCTAGGGAAATTATTCAGTTCTGTATTAAAATATTTTAGTGTAATCTATAACTGACAGGGTAATGTATTTCCCAGCATGAAGGATATCTGTATGGATGTTTGGATTTATTCGCATTCAGTATGGCAGTTTCTACATGCTCACAATTTTATATTATTGTAAAAAAATTTCTACTTGTCTTTCTTGGCCAGTTTGTTAAAAAGACATTTCAGCAGTTGCCCCCACACTGCCAAAGTCACTAATATATCTTGTAGAGTGAACATTTTTCAATTTTATGTTACATTTCCCTCTCTGCCATCCATAGGGAACTGTATACCAATGAGAACCAAATGTAATCAGCATCAAAACTTCCAGGTCAATTGACATATGACTTGCATTACAATGGAGTTAACCGTCTCATGCGATGCTAATTGAGCATGACTGCAGGAATTCAGTTAATAGAAGAGCCGAAATGTTTTGTTCTGGCAGAAAAGGGATTATTTACTTAGTTCTTTGCTTCTGTTGTATATATGCTGTTTATGTATAATTCTTTACCAGGGGTAAATAAATTGTTGTACATTTACTGAGCAATTTAATAATTGTATGTATTTATTTATAATTTTTTTATTGTGCACTAATTGTGACAAATGTAAAACAAATGTCTAAAACTGCAGAAGTGAATGCAAACCAATTATATATTAAATTTTTAACATATTTGCTGACGTTGCAACATATTTAATTAAAACTATTGTCAGTGGGCAGATTTTTATTTATTTTTTCTTTAGCCAAATGACTTCACAGTAAGGAAATTGCATCCTCATGGAGAAAGCCTTGGGGTTAAATGCCTTGCTCAAAGGTGAAACCGTTTCAGGGCAGAAGTGGGATGACGGTAATTCTCCAGTTATTGGGTCACCCTTTTCTGGAATTGAACCTTCTAACCTCTGTATTAGAAGCTCAAATCCTTAACTATTGGTCACAACCAACATGTGGCACAGTTTTTTGATACAGAGAGACACAAAGGTGACAAAAAGAGTTAACCTTTACATAAATGGCAAACTAATGTCATATTTGCAGGACTGTGCATTTAATATAGTCCCATCTCATGCCTCTCGTAACACTGTCATTCATCTGACATTATATATAGGTGTGCCCAGGTTATTGTGTTTACATTTGTGAGACGTTTAGGAAATATTGAGAGAGAAAGAAAAGTTTAAAAATACTTTTAAGAGTCTTGTGCTAGTCTCCTTTATTTACTTTGGCTTATGCTTTTTAACAAACACAAATATTTGTGTTGATATTGATGCTGATCTCAATATATATATATATATATATATATATATTAGACAAATCAATATTTCAAGTGCAGTTATTTATTTTATTTAAGCAGCTACGTAATGGTTTCACAGCAGGCTCCTGATCACTCTGTCGGGATTATTTTATGATTATGACCAGCTAATTGTATATTATCCCATAGATATTTATGCGTTGCCTTCAGGCTTCATAGCAGATGCAGAAAACAGCCCCGTTCCAGTGAGGATCATTTTTCTCAGGTCTTTCGAGAGCATTTACTCTAATGTCATCCAGCAGTAATATTTTTACAGTAATATAGAATAATGAATGATCTGGGATCCACATGATGAAACACAACTTTAATATTTAATTACATTAAATACTTTAAAGTCTTTAATTTTTATGATTTTTTTTCTCTTGCATTCATATTCAGCACATTAAGAATTAAAGACAGAAGAAATATGAGTATCATAATGGCTCAATGTGTATTCATTAAAAATACATCAATAAATACTAAACATATTTAATTCTACATAATTGCCATGTAACTCACATTCTCAACTTCAGAACAGTGTAAATGAAAGGTGCTTGCACTGTTCAACAAAACATACATCAAACATTTGATTTTGTCAGCTAAGAAAGTTACAAAAATGCTTTCATTTACTTTATCAGACAAACTATTTTTAAATTACTAATATGTACCATTAAGGGTAAATAAGGTACAAATGCTTTTAAGGTACAAAAGTTTTCTGTTTCAAATAATTGCTCTTCTTTTAACCTTTGTATTTGTCAAATAATCCCTAAATTTAATGTACATATACACAACACAAAATGTAATGTACATATACACAACACAAGGAAGCAGTATAAAAGATATATGAGAGAAACCTGATGATTATTTATAACAGATGCAAACTACTTTACAGCACACTTAGCATCCATTCTGTGTTTGGATCTTAGAAAAAGAAAAGCATGTTCTCGAGTACCTTAGCGATCTTGATTTCACTTACCAGCAGTCATGAGTCTAAAAACTGTTCCAGATCTACAGTATTAATGCAGAGGCTCTTCTCAATGAGATCTCACTTTTCAGCACGGTAGTTAACAATGGACAGTCCAAAGATGACATGTTGTCACTTTTGGAAAAAAAAAAAAAAAAATAGACTGAACAAGTAAAATAAAATGCTATTCTCAACTTCAGAACAGTGTAAATGAAAGGTGCTTGCACTGTTCAACAAAACATACATCAAACATTTGATTTTGTCAGCTAAGAAAGTTACAAAAATGCTTTCATTTACTTTATCAGACAAACTATTTTTAAATTACTAATATGTACCATTAAGGGTAAATAAGGTACAAATGCTTTTAAGGTACAAAAGTTTTCTGTTTCAAATAATTGCTCTTCTTTTAACCTTTGTATTTGTCAAATAATCCCTAAATTTAATGTACATATACACAACACAAAATGTAATGTACATATACACAACACAAGGAAGCAGTATAAAAGATATATGAGAGAAACCTGATGATTATTTATAACAGATGCAAACTACTTTACAGCACACTTAGCATCCATTCTGTGTTTGGATCTTAGAAAAAGAAAAGCATGTTCTCGAGTACCTTAGCGATCTTGATTTCACTTACCAGCAGTCATGAGTCTAAAAACTGTTCCAGATCTACAGTATTAATGCAGAGGCTCTTCTCAATGAGATCTCACTTTTCAGCACGGTAGTTAACAATGGACAGTCCAAAGATGACAGGTTTTACTTTTTGAAAAAAAAAAAAAAAAAATAGACTGAACAAGTAAAATAAAATGCTTTGCAATACGCATTTGTGAATCTGAATGAAGCTAAAGGCTACAGACTGCGTCGCACAAAACCAGTTACATCTGCATCAGCAGAATGAAGACTTTCTACTCTGTGACAGCTGAAACATTTGCAGGGACAGACACTACAGCCTCCAATTTGGGAATATGACAAATGGAGAAGGCCTAGATAATCAAAACTTAGTTATTGAAACATGCAGTATGAATCAACCCAATTCAGGAAAAAGTAGTTTAGAGCGTACAGGTAGGCTTCTAAATAATTTATGACTGGATGGTATTGTAAGGTCAATTTTGCTTTAGGCCATATTGCTGTATTTTCACTTGGGTGTTTATTTCTTTCACAGTGTTTTAAAACGATTCTTTCATTAACCAATGCAGAAATTACTTAGTTAGCTACATTTGTAAACAGTTTATCTGTAATACTTATCCTGTCCCCAAAGCAACAGATAACAAGGTTAGGCTAGTGATTGTGTTACAAGCGACTTTGAGCCAGGAGTGTGATAT